>NW_021420229.1:398623-554733 GCF_001605985.2 Dendrobium catenatum
TTTGTTTGATTTTTCTTTCTTTTTTTGGTGATATCAAAAGGGGAGAAAATGTATATAATTAAATTTTAATAGAATCTTATGTTTGTTTGCTTTTTATTTATTATTATATTTTCAAAAAATTAAAAAAAATAAAAATAAAATAAAATAATAAATATTTGAAATTTACAACCCCTATTTTCTTAAATCCATCACCTAGTGATGGAGAGCTTTGGAGAAAAGAATATTTATTTTGCCAATCAACCAATATTATTTAATTCATCAAAAAGAGATAAATTGTTACAATTCAGGATCCCTAGTCAGTAATTTTGATGACGACAAATATTATTGATTTAATTGTCTATTTTCTCATTAAATATTTTTGATATTTCTTTTGTCTATGAATACTAACATTGCAGTTAAGACATACACCGCTCAAGGCTAGTAAAAGCTCAAGAATGGGTAGAGTAGGAATGTCAAGTAACAACATCTATAATTTTACTTTTCTTTATACTCTAATTCTTGAGTCTGATATTGATTTTGGTCTTTCATGGAGACCACCTTAGGAGGAAAACAAGCAATTAGTTTTATGCTAAAAATATGTGTATTATTGAAATGATGAAGCCAAATTTCAACATAATAAATCATTATGTGTTATTGTTAAATATACCATTTGAATTCAATTTTTTTACTAATACAAATTTTAGGGCTATTAGAATAGTCCAGAGATTTTGTGTTGATGTAAGGATTTTGATGAGATCATTTACCGAGTTATGTATATCTTAAAAGATTTTTATTGACTTTGGGAGTTCCTGTGATATCTTGTGAGACCTTATAATAAATTAAATATCTCAAAATATTTTGTATTAGACACCATCAAGAAGATATAGAAAAAGGGGGGGGGGGGAGAGAGAGGCTACAAATTGAGAGAAGAAAGGAGTATTTTGAAGTGCTTTTAGATATATATGAGAGAGAGAGAGAGAGAGAGAGAGAGGCTACAAATTGAGAGAAGAAAGGAGTATTTTGAAGTGCTTTTAGATATATATGTATCTTTAACTTATTATCCTTCTACAGCTAATATGTATTGCATATTATTATTCTTCTTAGAAGAGTAGAAATAAAGTAAAGCATGGATGTGTAGAAGATAGTGTTGCACTTATTGCTTCAAATGTTATCAGCTTTGCTGCTTCTTCTTATCAAAATAATAACATCTTGGAATACTGGGGTGTTAATCAGCCTTCCCTGCTATTTTGCAATTATTGGTACCCTCCTCTTCCCTAGTGGATTAAGGTAAATATTGATGCTACTTTGTTAAGATCTAATAAAGCAGGTGTTAGTGAAGTTATTATATATACTAAAGGAAGATTCTTATTGGCATTTGGTTTTGGATGCATGCATTAGGATATTGCTAAGGTTGAAATGTTAGCAATTCAATCATTGAAGAAAGTGGTGTAAACTTGGATGCATGAGGCAGAAGGAATTATAATTGAAGGAGATAATCATAATATTATCAAGTATCTTTAAGATTCTTTTGGCAAATCATCTCGGATGATTGGGAACTCGGATTTGGAGGATTTATTATTCTTAAAAGGGTTCAATAAGGTTTTATTTCAATTTTCCAATCGAAGTTGTAATAAGTTAGCTGATTTTTGTGCTAACTTGATTATTTCTATTGATTTTATTTGGGATGTTATTAGTGACAATATATTCGTCCTTTTTTTTCTTCTTTGCTAAAGGAGGAATGTGATAGGTTGCCTATTATTGAGTAGTTTGTAATTATTTATTTTTTATTTAAAGCAAGATGCATTTCCTTTGAAAAAAAAAACTTATTCAAGAAAAAGAAGGTGCTTATCTTTTTTGTCCCATCAAGGGAAGTTTTCAACCATAGAAAAGGAAGCTCTTAGTTGGATCCTTGTAATAGAAAAGGAAGAGAGCAACAACAAAAAAATAGACTTTCTCAATTTCAAGAGTTCATCTATGTAGCAAGTGGCTACATTCTCTTTTAGTCAATGAAATAGACAAAGTGGTATCTCTCACTCCTTGTTTCTAGCTTTATATGAAGTATAATCTCTCTATATAACCCTTCTAAACTTTAGCTGCTTTTTTAATCTTTGGGCTATCTAAATGTAGGTGGATCTCATCTATATGCACATTTTTCATTATTATTAACTCTTCTGAAATGTAAATGATAAAATACAAAAAAAAAATCAATATTAACAAATTTAGTGGCCATACTTGAAATATTAGAAGATACAAATAAAATATTAACATTATATATATATATATATATATATATATATAAGTTTCATTAACTTTTGAAAGGCCCAAATCCTTTTAATATTAATCAAAAGATGTGGGAATTAAAGGATAAGTAAGAACTACAAGTTAAAAGTTTGTCCCTAACGAAAAATGTTATCTTTTGATGAAAAGATTGACCAAATCATGAATGATAAAGACATTATCAAACATATATAAGAAGCCCTACTTTGTCATCATATAATATAATATGTGATCACACCATTTTCTTTCCCTTTCACATATGATAACTATAAAATTTAACATGCAATATTGTATTCTTACATTTTTTTTCATTATGTCCACTTTAAAGCTTCAGATTATGCTAAAAGAAATTTGGCTTAAATAGATTGAAATAACAATTTTTTGAGTCAAATGTTCATTTAACCTTCATGAAGACATCAATATTAACATCAAGTTTGATACTTGCAGCCTTCTCTCTCCTTAGCACTCAATCTACACATCCAAATATCTTGATAAGCCAATTCAAGTGAAATCAAACTAGGTCAAGCCATGTTAACTTATTCTACTCAGCCTCATATTCACTATCCAACAAAAGAACTCTCCTCAAGTAGATTACTATGATCTAATAACTAGTTTAGTTAGTGAGTAAAGCTCATTAATCAACCCTTTCCACTATTATCTAAGAAGTCAACCCTAATGATGTCACAACCAAATCCAATAAGACCCACAGATGGAATAGGTCCCATTATGTTGACTTCTGACAGGCCAACCCAAGATCGAAGTTTGGGAAAACTTTCATATTTTTTTCTTTAAGTTAACTTTAAAAAACAAACAACATACAACATAACTATTAATAACTTCAATATATAAAGAATAATGCATCCACAATTTTTTTTTTCTTTTCTCACCAATATTTATATATATGTAATAGTTACACTATAGTGCATAATTACATACCAAACTTCAAAATACAATAATTTAAATAACCCAGCCAATGACTATACAAAAAAAAAAAAAAAAAGATATACATATATAGACTTGAACATATAAGATCCTAACCAAGCAAATCAATGTGCTCTTCCCTTTTCCAGGTTTAAAACAAAATACATATAAAGAGTGATCGAACATAGCTCAGCAGGTTACACTCACCAATCTAAATTTCCAAATAAAAAGCCTTTAGTTGAGTTTTAAAGAAATTCATAGCAATCACTATATGGAAAAAAGTAGTGCTTGTAGTTATCAAAAACTTAAATAATAATGAAAGAAAGTAAATAAATAAGTACATTATATATTAGAGCAGAAAATATAGATTTCCCTTTAGCCCTTAAAACTCTCATTAGAACATAATTAAAAATTTTGACCCTTACGATGCTCGTGTAGGTATATCAAAAAAATAGGGCTTATGATTCCAATGTCTAGCACAAGAACATAATGTGCACATAACACCAAAATAGAATATGCATATAGTAGTAGAATAATACTTCGTCTATACACCTTAGATCTCCTCAGAACTAACAGTTTAAGAAATAAACATATAATTCATTTCATTATATTAAATAAAATATCAATAAACTCATTTCAAAATTTAAAAAAATACTTTAACGATAGACAATGAAATATATTATTGAGCAAAAATTTGCTATTTCAGAATACTTCTAAATTATTAGAGATTATTCAGAGCATTATTATAAAACTTTAATTGTACTAAAATAATACTTTTGGGAACTATAATGATTATCTTAATTTTCCAAAAATCCCATATTTTCTAATTTACTTGGTGAAAATATTTCAAAACAAAAACCTAAATATTTAGAACTATTATATCCATAAAATACAAAAAGTGATATGGTGAAAGTTTTACATATATTAAGTTATCCCCATATTTTGCTAATAGAATTATAGATAAAATAAAAAATTTCCCTAAATTCTCATATTTTTAAAACTGTGATAAGTAGAATGTAATTTACCTTGAACTAGACAACTTTTAAAATTGAGCCAACAACTAAAAAATAGACACTTGACATTTTAGAATTAAATTTTTCTCTCTACAAGACTACCTCTAAGAGATGAAATGATTTTGATTAGGTGGAAAATGATAATTTAATATTAAAATTAGGCCTAGCATCATGGTGCCTAATCTTGCTGAAAGTTTGTTAGCGATGTTAAGCCCTTATGAACTAATCACAAGGCTAACCAAGAGGGGGGTGAATTGGTACTTTAAAAAATCTTTCAATCAAAATACAAAACTCAAAACCCAATTCACCACAAAGAAAAAGTGCAAAAATTAAATGCGGAAGTAGTAATAAAGAACATAGAAATTTATAGTGGTTCGGTCAACATGACCTATGTCCACTCCTCGGAGGCGCCCTCCGAGTATTGCACTAAGCTCAGTGTCTCTCCTTTTTCCCCCATAGCAAGGCGGAGAAGCCTTTACAAACCTCCTTTCCACCAACCCAGGTGAGGCAGAGAACCCAAATCCTTTTGCTTCCACCATAAGCAGCAGAGAACCCAACTCCTTTTGCTTACTCCTTAAGTAGGCAGAGAACCTTGACCAGATGTTGAAGTTTACCTCTCTAGAACCCCCAAGGAAGCAAGGATGATGACTGGAGAAGATGACGATGGATCCTTTCTTGGAACAACTTTTGCGAATCCTTTCACAAACTCTCCCTCACAAGATCCTCTCTCTCTCTCTCTCTCTCTCTCTCTCTCTCTCTCTCTCTCTCTCCCTTACTCTCCCTCTCCTCTTGGCTCTCTCAGGTCAAAGCAGCACCAAAAGATGAGCTCTAGGGTAGAACAAGAACACTTATATAGAAGAATTTCGAAAACCACTTATTTTATACAATCCGACTTTATCGTCCAGGCCGATATGAACACTTAAATATAGGCCTAGCCGATCAGCGTAAATTTTGCTCAATCAGCCCAGTCGATTTAGGACGATCAGAGGATTTTTGGTCATATCATCCCAGTCGATATACTATCGGCCTGTACGATCAGTATAATTTCTTAAATATCATCTAGGTAATCCCTCTGAAAGGATGTCTAGACCATGAGAAAATAACTTGATTAGCCCAGCCGATCGTACGATCGTCCTGCCCAATTAGTTCAAATCTGAGGAACATCATCCTGAACATTGCCCTGAATAGAAGCTAGCTGATGTCAATCATCCTGGCCGATCCTGCGATCGTCTTGGACGATATGATTGTGCAATCAAACCTTGATTGTTTTCCTTAATTACCAGATTGATTTAGGCATAATTGAGCTGCATCATCCAGGCCGATATCCAAAAATAAAGAATACATAAATAGATTTGGCAGCTGATTCTTTTTTATTTGAGCTTATCATCCTGGCCGATAAAAATATCATCCAAAATGATCGGCTTAATGAAGGTTGTCTTAACCAGGATGCCCTAATTAGGATTTCTATTTTTAGCTGATCATCCAGTATAATTTTAGGATCGGCCTAGACTATGTGATCAAAATAGAGAACTCTAATCAACAGACAGAAATTTTCCCCCATTTGTGTGTGTGCAAGGTTACTTAGCATCATTAACCACTTCGTTTATAATAGACTCAAGAAAGGAAAATTTACAAACTGACTCAGACCTAGTCTATCCAATCTTCAGCTAGTTCTAATTGCAGTATGATATTATGGACCTGAAATGTTAGTAGGCAAGGTTGTCGTAGAGAAATAGAAGTGTTTTATATCATCAAAATCATAATCCTTGAAAACATATTCATAATAACCTCCCCCTTTTTTATGATGGAAAACACATAATTTGAAACAGTTTAAAGCAACTCTAAAGGAAATGAGTATGGAAATAAAACATAGTTTCAATAGTTCAACTAATCAACATCATAACAAACTAAAACAATGAAACAAACTAGAACAGTACAAACTAGTATAGCTACTCCCCCTTTTGACATTACAAAAAGTGGAGAAAAAAAACAACAAAATAAAAAAGTATTAAAACAAGGAAAATAAAAACACAAAAACACACTAAAAGAAATAAGGGTCCTGATCATGTGAAGGAGGAGGTGGTGGTGGTCGCTGCGGAAAGTATCTAGACAGAGTAGTGAACTGTGCTCCAAACCAGTCTATATCCTGGTCGTGCTGCTGCATGCGAATAATGTCCTTAGTATGTTGTTGCTCCAGCGCAGCAATGTATCCCTCGAAGCGAAGCTCCCATTGGTCGAATCGCTCCACCAGCTGATCCAGCTGAGAGTGCTAGCAGAGCGGAGTAGGTGCATGAGCAGGTGCAGGAGCCTCCTCCTCCTCCTTCTGAGCTTCCTCATCCCCCGGGTGGAGATGAGTACTGTAAAGAGTGTGAGAGGAAGTATTTGAGTAGAAAGTAGGTTGGAGGTTTGGTGGAGAGATATTAAAGGTTATATTTTGATTCTAAGACATAAGAAATGATATGTCCTAGTGCTAGATTTGGTTTCCTCCTATGGCCTGGGTAACGAATAGTGGTCAGATGTTCAATGTAATGAAAAATCAAATCAGTATCATTGATTGGCTAAAATTTAAATGGTAATGATCGAAAGAAGAGGAGTGATATGGACACAATCACTAGCTTTTGGAATTATGGATGTACGAAGGACATGTTGGACAGTTCTAGAATCTTTGAGCAAGCTGCTAGTCTCGCCAATGTGAAAGTGAGCATGGAAATTTTGAAGAAAGTGGTTGGCCAGAGCCCAGTTAAAGTCGGGGTCAGAACACAGGGTGTGAAGTTTATCCCCTATGGTGGAAAGGTGTAAAGGTTATGTGCAGTCCGGTTATGTGATCTCAATAGATAATTGATTCACATATGAGCCAAGTGAAGTGAAAGAAGAATTTATATGAAGACTAGCAAAGAACTCAAAGAGAAGTTCTAAATTAAAAGGGATTGTAAAAGTAAGAATGAAGCACAAAGAAGTGTGAGAAAATAAGTTAAGTATTGGATAAGACAAATGGTTCGGGTTGACGGATCGGGAGATAGTGATCTGGCCATCTTATATCATTTCTAGGTGGCTTGATCGTCCGCCTTCGTGAATCGAGGATCCAGAGTTACCCTCGAGGAACTTCTAGAAAGGTTACGTGATCACTTTTCTCCTGCCATTATCAAAGAATAGAGCACAAAAATAAGAGCACAAGAAGATTTGAGGAAATTTGAGTGAAGAAAAACTACTGAACATTTCAGTTTATAAAGAATCTGCCTGATCGTCCCGGTCGATCGGGTACAATAATAGCATCCAGGCTAATTTCTCAAAAAGGCAGTCGTATCATCCAGGCCGATCATATATCATCTGGGATGATAATACATAAGCAATCATCTCGAGGAGTCAAGCCGAACGACCGTTGAAAAAGCAGATCGTCCTGGCTGATTAGGTGGATCGTCCAAGCCGATGCCCAATAATAGATTGTACCAGATGAATTTAAAACATTTAAATCATGATGCCACGTGGATCGTCCATAATGAACAGGTGGATCGGCCAGGGCGATGCTTCAATAATGGATAATTAATTCCAGCCAAATTTAAAGATTTTAAATATATTGCCATGTGTATCGTCCAGGATGAATAAGTGGATCGTCTGGGCTGATTTTCAATAAATTAAGCAAAGAGTGAATATCTTCATCCAGGATGAAATAGAATCATCCAGGATTATCACAGATGATTGAAGCAAAAGATGATCAGATCATCCATGATGATAAGGGATCATCCAGGACTATCAAAAGTAGAAAGTTCAAATCAGTCGTCAAAGGGCAATGTAGAGAGTGAATTGATCAGATCTTTCAGGACAATATGAATATCATCCAAGATGATATGAATATCATCCGGGATGATGTGAGAAAAAAGTTTCAATCAGAGGATGGATGAAGATGATTAGAGAAGAGCCCAAAAACATAACAACACCAGAAAAAAATATGAAAAAGATAAAAGAAGAGAAAAAGAAAAGAACAATTTTTTTTATTTTTTTTAAGTTTTAGCAAGGTATGAATATGATAAATGTTCTAAGTAATTGAATTTTAAAGACCTTATAACCAATGAGTTAATATTGTCCAAATAAAATGGTAGAATATCCAATCCTGTTCTTCTTTCAGTGCAAAATTATCTTTTCAAAATAAAAGACCTAACTCAGAACAAACTAATTGGATAAAAAAATTTCATTCAAAACTTGGTTCCAGAGAAAATATCTTATAGAATAATATACCAAAATAATTTGTCACAATCAAAAAATTTGAAATCAAACCTTTGAAAATATCAAATAACACATGAATTTTTATAAGTTTTAAAAGTTTGAAAGAGAAGTAATCTTGTCTTTTGTGGGCTCATTTTATGCCTCTTGTTAATTAAATGACACACTTTGAGCATCTTTTAATTTTTGATACACTTTATATATCTTTCAATTTTTTGGTGTCATTGCACATCTTTTAATTTTGGCATCATTGACCACTTTTTTTCTTTTATTATTTTTCCAAGCTAGATCCCTTTCCAAAACACTTAAATACTTTTAAATGTGAGTAGATCTTCCAGATATTAAAGAAGAAAAACTCACTCTCTAATATAAGGAAGAGTAAACCACAAAATGTACTCAAGATCATATGATAAATGCAATGACAAGATTTCAATTAACTTGAAAGATATATAAAGACTTTGAATATTATATATATAAGATAGATTACTATAGCAAGATGGAAAAGATATTTATTGCAAAATCCAATTATTAATTTGAGATAGACTTTTGCTTAGAAAAGAAAATTACACCACTAAAAGGGGTTAGAGGGAGGGAAACCATCAACGATGTTTCACCCTTTAACTGATTTAGAGATGTTTAAACATTGACTATAAATCTCCAAATAATAAAAACTAAAAAAAATATATCATAAAGAAAAAAGAAACCAAAGTAAATATAACTATAACAACAAAGTTGAAAAGCTAACACAAAAATTAAGGCAGATAATAATAATAATCAACTAGAGTAGTGGGCATGTAATCCAAAAATTATTAAGTAGCAAGTTTAAGCAATTATGAGTCGCGAGCCTCCACTGTCCAAGTACCATTTTCTCTCACGAGGTCTTTGGTGAGAGCACACCTACAAGATCATCAAATGTCAGATTTAGGAACCCAAACTGGTTTGCGTCCCTTCTTATGAAAAGAAGAATGCAATGCATTTGTGTTATGATATGAAACATACAATTTTGGTCTCCACACCCAAACAGTGAACAGTGTAAGTGTGTGAGATGTGTCCTAGCATGCCACATGAGAAACATCTAACTCCATAAAAAGGATTTACTAATCTTTATGGGTTATAATGCCTCTTCATAGGTTTTGGATTTAGATCAAGTGTTGATGTATTCCAATTTCTCTCAAATGTGTTCAATTTAGCTTTAAACCTTAAGTTTGCACTTTCTAAATTAACATCCAAAACAATGCTTTTTATACTCAGATTCTTTAGTATAAGCTTTAAAATCATATTCAAGCGAGGTGTAAGAAGCTTTCAAAGAATCATGTTCAACAATCAATTCATAATTCTTTTTATTTAACTCATTAAATTTGTCAAGTAAAGACATGTGATTGCTATCAAATAGAGTGTGATCTTTACTTAAACTTTCATGCTCTCTTTGCAAATTCAAAAACTCCAATTTTTAGCTAATATGATTTTTCTTAAGTTTCTTATATGATGCATGAATTCTTTCATAAATTTCAACTAATTAATCATAGGTTGGTTCACATACCTCTTCTTGATCAGATGAATCAAGATGATCTCCCATTAGGCACAAATTTGTTATCTCCTCTTCAGCTTCAGTTTTAGATGAGTCAGATGCAGAATCCGCCCAGAAAGCTTTTTGGTACTGCTTCTTGTCCTTCCTATTCTTGGGTTTCTCCTCACCATTCTCCTTGTTTGGGTGCTCCTTAAGTGTAGGACAATCAGCTTTAACATGTCCAGGCTTCCTGCATTCATAACAAACAACATCAGAAGAACTCTTATAATTTTTGCTATCCTTACCTCTTTTTCACTTGTGATGATACTTGTTATTCTTCCTTAAAAAGATTTTAAATTGCCTTGTGATGAAGGCAACATCATTATTTTCAGATTCGAAAGAATCAGTGTCTGTGTTGTTGGCCTTTAGTGCCACAATTTTCTCCTTCTTTTTCTCACTTACATCAAGATTTTTTTGATTCACCCCTTGCTCATAAACAATGAGTGATCCAAGCAAATTATCAATAAAATAAGTATTTAAGTCCATTCAATAAAAGGAACTTCAATTTTAATGCCATTAAGTTCACGAGAATGTGGTGAATATCCTTCTTTAACAAGCATCCACATGTGATAATCGAGCGATTGTAAAAAAATAGACATGCGAGTTTTTCAAAAATCAAAAGAAATATTATCAAACAAATGTGGTCGTGTAATAGAATATCCTTTTGATGTGTTATGATTACCAAAGTTAGCCATGAATCAAGCTTCAAAAGTTTTCAAAAACTTGTTTTTATGAATCCCGCTCTATTACCACTTGAAAGTTCATTAGGCATGTTAAGCCCTTATGAACTAGTCCCAAGGCTAACCAAGAGGGGGATGAATTGGAATTTTAAAAAGTATTTCAATCAAAACATAAAACTCAAACCATAATTTACCACTAAGAAAAAGTGCAAACATTAAATGCATAAGCAATAATAAAGAACACAGAAATTTATAGTGGTTTGGTCAACATGACCTACGTCCACTCCTCCAAGTCGCCCTATGAGTATTGCACTAAACTCAGTGTGTCTCCTTTGCCCCCACAGTAAAATGGAGAAGCCTTTACAAACCTCCTTTCCACCAACCCAGGTGAGGCAAAGAACCCAACTCCTTTTTCTTCCTTTAGAAGCAAGCAGAGAACCCAACTCCTTTTGCTTCCTCCTGACGACTGGAGAAGACGAAGATGGATCCTTGTTTGGAGCAACCTTTGTGAATCCCCTCACAAACTCCCCCTCATAAGATCCTCTCTCTCTCTCTCCCTTGCTCTCCCTTTCCTCTTGGCTCTCTCAGATCAAAGCAGCAGCAAAAGATGAGCTCTATGGTAGAACAATAACTCTTAAATAGAAGAGCTTCAAAAAGCTTTTATTTTATACAAACCGACTTTATCATCCATGCCGATATGAATATTTTTTAGCCGATATCAGTATAAATTTTGCTCAATCAGCCCAGTCGATTTGGGATGATTAGAGGATTTTTGGTCATATCATCTTGGCCGATATACTATCAGCATGTATGATCAGTACAATTTCCTAAATATTGTCTAAGAAATCGCTCTGAAAGGATGTCTGAACGATGAGAAAAAAGCTTGATTGGCCCGGCCGATTGCACGATCATTCTTGCCGATTAGTTCAAAACTGAGGAATATCATCCTGAACATCACCATGAATAGAAGCTGGTTGATGTTAATCATCCAAGTTATCGTCCCGGTCGATCCTGCGATCATCCCGGATGATGTGATTATGCAATCAAATCTTAATTGCTTTTCTTAATTACTAGATTAATTTAGGCTTAATTGAGTTACATCATCCAGGACGATATCCTGGATGATACCAAAAAATAAAGAATACCTAAATAGATCTGGTAGCTGATTTTTTCTGATTTGAGCCTATCATCCTGGCCTATAAAATATCGTCTAGGATTATCAGCTTAATCACGGCTGTCTTAACCAGGATGTCCTAATTAGGGTTTCTATTTTTAGCTAATCATCCTAGACGATTTTAGGATTGGCCCGGACAATGTGATCAAAGTAGAGAACTCTAATCAACAGACAGAAATTTTCCCCCATGTATGTGTGTGCAAGTTTACTTAGCATCAGGAACCACTTCGTTTACAATAGACTCAAGAAAGGAAAAATTACAAACTGACTCAGACCTAGTATATCCAATCTTCAACTGGTTCCAATTGTAGTCTGATCTTGTGGACCTGAAATATTAGTAGGCAAGGAAGTCATAGAGAAATAGAAGTATTTGCTAACATCAAAATCATAATCCTTGGAAATATATTCACAACACTTGCACGCCACAACACTCCCTTTAGGATAGCAATATTCCTAAGTGCCACCACGAGGCGCCATAACCCTTAATTATATTGATAAAAAGACAGAGAGCTCAAAGTTGCGGTGCTTCCTGTGCATTACCATGACATAGTAGGAAAACATGCACATCAACCCCCAGGAACCTGCTTCAAAACACATGCAGACTTTCAAATGTATGTAAAACATTCTCAAATACATGTAGAAGGATTCAAATGCAAAAATTTAATTGATTACCTTTTCTAATCTGTTTAGATGGGTAGATTAGTGTAATGTTAATCCGTAAGTATTATGATTCTCCCCTCAGAAATATGTTACCCTTAACTTTTCATCGCTAAGATCAGCAAAACAAATCAAGGTATGATTATATAACCTCAAATTCATTATCCCAAGTAGATTCTCTTTGAAATTTGTGCTCCCATTAAACGTTAACCATTAAGATTTGTTTATTTCTTAACCTTCAAACATCATAAGCAAGAATCATTTTCGAGTATTCTTATCTCTAACTCGCAACCTCTTCTAGAAACATTTGATGCTTAGAATTAGATACATATTTCCTCATAAGTGACAAGTGAAATACATCATGAATGTTAGACATATGCTCTAGAAACTAAGAAATGTAAGCAAAATTTTCAATCCTTTCAATTATTTCAAATGGTCTCACATACCTTGGATTCAGCTTTCCTTCTTTTCAGAACTTGTTGATGTCCTTCATCAGCCTTTTTTTCGTATACAAAATCTCTAACCTAAAATTCCATAACATGATGAATAACATCATAATATTGTTTATGTTTATCATGTGTAGCTTTTATCTATCCCTAACCAGATAGATCTTTTAAGAGTATCATCAACTAAAGCTAATCTAATAATATGATTCTACACTTTCTGCCATATAAAGCGTCGTACAGGGTCATACATAAGCTTGACTAAAAGTTTTTATTATAAGAAAAGTTGATTAAAGGAATAAAATCTTCCCAGTTCTTATCAAAATTCAAAACATGTAACCTTAGAAGTTCTTTCAATATATGAATAGTCTTCCCTGACTATCTGTCAATCTATAGATGAAAAGTCATACTGAGATGTAGTTTAGTTCCTAGACCTTTACTAAATACCTTTCTATATCCTAGAGGTAAATTTAGCATCTCTATCTGAAATAATCAATTTTTGTATCCCATGCAATTAGATAATTATTTACACATATACATATGTCAATCTGTCCACCAAATCAAACTATTAGCTTGAAATAAGATAACCAAACTTTATTATATTATATACCATAACCTAGATGGCATCATGCCCATGTCTAGACCTAGGAACTCCCATAATGAAATCTATTAATACCTCTTATTATTTCCACTCTAAAATAGTCAATAGTTGCAAAAAATTTATTGATTGTTGATGTTCTGCTTTCCATAACTGACATGACTCTACCATATTCTTCTTTAATCTAGGTCACCATAAGATTTTTTATTATATATTTTATTGCTTCTTCAATGAATAGTATAGCCTAAATAATAAGCTTCATATAAAATATCTTATCGCATATCTCTATAATTAGGAATTTATTCTTAAAGAAAATAACACCTGAATTAGATGATCGTAGTTCAGTGTTCTTACCAAAATTAGTTTGATCAAGTAGTTAATATATTCTACATTTAACTTTTAGGCTTCCTAAATCCTTTCTTATAGGGGTTGTTTGATAATCATCTGCATTAGAATATTAGAATCTTGATCAATAAAATAAACTACCTTGAACTCTAACTTTTCCATTTCATGAATAAAAAAATTATTATAAGTAAACCAGATGCTTGATATCTCAGAAAACTTCTTTCTTAGAGCATCTACTACCACATTGGCCTTACTAAACTGATACTAAATAGTCAAATCATAATATTTAATTAGCTCAATCCATCCTTTTTTTCCTTAGATTCAGATTCTTTTGAGTGAAAATATACTTCAAGCATTGATGATCAATGAACATCTCACACCTAATTTCATATAGATAGTGTCTCCTGGTCTTCAAACCAAACACTATAGTATCAAGCTCCAAATTATGTGCTTTATAATTTCTCTTATGTGGCTTAACTACCTATAATCATACTCTAAACTTTCCCATGTTCCATCAAAACACATCCTAATCCTTTCACTGAAGCATCACTCATACTTGAAATATTTCCATACTAGATGGTAGAGCCATAACTAGAGAAGACGTTAGATAGTCCTTTAGATTCTGAAAGTTTGCCTCACAATCAAGTGCTCAGAAAAAGAAACTAACTTTTAAGTTGGTCTGGTCAAAGGTGCAAAATTTTGAGGGAATCCCTTCATAAGCATTCTATAATAGATGATTATACTTAAAAATATATGTACCTCAGATACAGTAGTAGGCCTTATCCAGCTAGTAATAGCTTGAACCTTCTAAAGATCTACAAAAATACTTATGTTGCTCACCACATTCCTCAGAAATGAAATACTCAATTAGAAATCACACTAGGAGAACTTAACATATATGTTATGTTGTCTTAATATCTCTAGAACAATCCTCAAATACATTGCATGATCTTTTTTAGAAGAAAAATAAACCAAAATATTATTTATAATTACATTCAAAAATTAATCTAGATATTCCCTGAATACCATATTCATCATATTCAAGAAAATTATGGGTGCATTAGTCACCTGAAACTCTCAAGCTCTCGTGTGATAATCAATTGATTATTTCATTATTTTAACGACCATTACGCTCTCGTGCTCTATGGTGAGTTGGAGGTGATCTTGGGTTTCTCTTTCTGAGTTTCTCTCTCGGTGTAACTAGCGTGGTTCCTTTGGGTTTTTCGGATCGTTCTTCTTCTCTGTAGTTTTCTTTGCTATTTTTAGCTTTATTTTGAGTAGTTTTTTCAGTTTTTCAGCCTAGGAGATGACGACTCCTTTGTCATCTATCCTTCTTACTACTACTATTCCTTCTGGAAAGTCTAGATCATTTAAGGATGTTCTTGTAGGGTCTACTTCTTCTTATGGGTCTAAGCTTCATTTCATGCATAGTTAATGGTTACTCAGCTTTGATGTTTGATGATTTGGTGGTGTCACAACTAGCTTCTCCTTTTGATCTCACCTTAGTTGGCAAATTCGTTCTTAGGAGACCGAATCTGAATGTGATTCGCAAGTTTTTCTTAAATCTGAAACTCTTGGGATCTTTTCACGTTGGTTTATTGAACCCTAGACATGTTGCAGTTCAATTGAGCAATGACTTAAATTATAGACATATTGTTTCTAAGATATCCTACTATATTCAAGCTTACCAAATGAGATTACACAAGTGGACACCAGATTTTGATGTCCGTGAGGAATCTCTAACTGTACATGTGTAGATCTCCTTCCCCAATTTACATTTGCATTTTTTTAACTCATAAATCTTATTTGGATTAGCCTCGATTCTTGGTAGGCCCTTACAAATGGATCAAGCTACGACGTTCGTATCTCGTCCTTCAGTGGCCCATGTTTTAGTTGAGCTGGATGTTTCTAAAAAGCATCCTAATGAGATTTGGATTGGTTTTGAATTTAATGGCTATTTCCAAAAAGTTAAATTTGAGAATTTACCTATATTTTGCTCTCATTTTAAGATGTATGGTCATGACTTTAATGAGTGTTTTAGGCTGCACCCCCATCTTCGAAAGGAAAAGGATTCTTCTAAGAAATCCAAGGGAAAGGATGTTCTTGCAGTTGAACATGATTCTGACATCCCAATTCCTAATGGTAATGAAGGAATTATTCCTAAAGTGTAGGATAATGGTGAAGAAGATACACAACTTACCTTACCTCAAAAAGATTTGCTTCCCTCAAATGGTGCTCTTCAGGAAGATAATCTCAAGCCTACCTCTTCTTTATCTCATGATTTTCAAAACATAAAAGAGCAAATGATGGCTCTCACTACTAATCTAAATAATTTTCCTTCTACTTTTACTAATCTTGTATTATTAACAAAAAATTACAGATATGGAGGTGCCTTTATTAAATGTTAGTGGTACTAATAAAATGCCTTCTCAATCTTATGTGAATGACCATGTGGATAGGAATATCCTTTTGGTGGAGGCTAATGTTGGTTTTGATTTGAGAAATAAAACTTATGAGGAAGAGGGTGCTATCTTTAAGGAGGGTAAACTTCCCTATGATGAGAGGCGGTCTGGTATAAACAATAATAGTAAGCTTCATTTAAACTCTCATTATCATAGTGATTCCTTTACTGATACTGAGGATATGGATATTATGGCTAAATAATTTTCTAAAGATGAAAATGACACTAGTTACATTAAATTTTATAGTAGGAGAGGGAGGAAAAAGAATATTTTCATTTTGCAATCTTCTAGAAGTACACGTTCACATACTAGTCATTAACCCCATTTTTTTATGTTTAACTCTATTATTTGGAATGTTCGGGACATTGGGTGTCACTCCTCTAAGCTTCATGTTAAGAATTTATGTAGCATTCATAATATTTATATTATTTTTTTATTAGATCCTCTTATCTCTTCTTCTAAGTTAATTGGCACTTCTAGATATTTAGGTTTTAACTATGTCGTCTCTAATATTGCTGATAAGATTTGGGTTTTTGGAAGGACCCTGTCCATATTGATTTTATTGGAGATTTCACTCAAGTTTTGCATTTTAATATTGTGGCTTTTAATTTACACTGCTAGGCTTGTTTTATTTATGCTACTTCATCTTGTTATACTAGGAAAGTCTTATGGGAAAAACTTATCCAATTTCATTATTATTGTAATTTTCCTTGGATGGTTGGAGGGGATTTCAATACTATCTCTAATACCTTCGACCGTATTGGGGGTTCCTCTCTTATCTATCAATCTATGAAGGATTTTAATAACATGATTATGGATTTTAATTTAATGGATATTGATTTCTCTGGCAATAATTTTACTTGGAACCATAGCCATTTATGGCAAAGGTTGGAATGGGTTTTATTTAATGATTGTTGGCTTAACTCTTTTGATTATATTGGTATTGAGCATCTTAGTAAGACATTATCTAATCATTCTCCATTACTTTTTTACCTTAAGTTTAGGCATGTGAACCCTCCTGACCAATTTAGATTTCAAAACATGTGGTTGCTTCATGATACTTTTCTTGACCTGGTTAAGGAAAATTGGTCGGCTCCTTTATATCCTGATAATTCTATCTTTGGTATGAGGAAACTTTGGTTTAAACTGAAAAGACTTAAGAATGTTTTAAACTGGTGGAATCATAATGTTTTTAAAAATCTTTTCTCTAACATTTTCAATGCTGAGTAGAATGTTAACATTACTGAATCTCAATGTCAACTCCCTCCTTCTGATGTTATTTTTAGTCTTTTGAGAGATGCTAAAGAGAAGCTTTTTAAATTACAAGCTCAAGAGGAAACTTTTTGGAAATAAAAAACAGTGGCTAAACATCTTGTTGAAGGTGATAACAATATCAAGTATTTCCATGATTTGGTGATGGTTATGTTTCTGAGGATTTTCTTGAGATTGCCAATCTTACTGTTAGTCACTTTCAAAAGCATCTTAATAAAGATTTTACCCCTGCTCCTATTGAAAACCTTAATATAATTCCTAATTTGATTTCTCAAGAGGATAATGATCTTCTTTCCAAACCTCCTTCTATCAAGCGAGAGTTTGACAGGTATGTTAAGCCCTTATGAACTAGTCCTGAGGCTAACCAAGAGGGGGGTGAATTGAATATTTAAAACTTCTTTAAGTAAAAGCACAATCACAACCAAACCAAGATTCACCACTAAAATCAAAGTGCAAAAATTAAATACGGAAGCAATAATAAGAAACAACACACCATATTTTATAGTGGTTCGGTCAAACCTTGACATACATCCACTCCCCTGAGGCACCCTTCGAGTATTGTACTAAACTCAGTGTCTCTCCTTTAGCTCCCACATCTAGGCGGAGATGCCCTTAAAAAATCACTTCTACCTTCCCCGGTGCGACGGAGTAGCCAGGCCCTTTGATACCAAAGAGATCTTCTTCTGCTCAAAACTTCCCTCAAGACGAATCTTGAATCTGATGGTACTAAGGTGCAAGCTCACTTGAGCAACCGTGTGGACTCCTCTCCACACTCCCTTGAAACCCCCTCAAAGGATCTTCTCCCTCTCTCAAACACTACCCTTTCCTCACTCCATTTCAAGTTCTCTCTTCAAGTTTCCTCTAGAAGAACAAAGCTTCAATGGTTGCCACAGACAATCTCTTGGGTAGAACAAGAGGTCTTAAATAGAAGAGCTTCAAAATAACTCTAAATTGCAACAAATTGACTTTATTATTCAGGATGATATAAATATCATCTTATACGATCAGTACAAATTTAGCTCTATTAGCCAAGACGATTTGGGACAATCAGAAGATTTTTATTCATATTGTCCATGATGATAGTATATCGTCCTATATGATTAGTACAAATCATTGAATATCATCTAGAACATCGCCCTGAATAGAAGTTGGCCGATGTTTGATTGTTCAGGAACATCTAAGGTTTTTGAACTGATCGTCCCGACCGATCCTGCGATTGTTCAGGATGATATAATTGAGCAATCAAATCTTAATTGATTTTCTTAATTATGAGATTAATTTAGTCATAATTTCATTGCATCATCCAGGATGATGTCCAAAAATAATAGATATCTAAATAGATCTAGCAGTTGATTCTTTCTTATTTGAGCCTACCATCCCGAACGATATAAATATCATCCGGGACGATGCGCTTAATGACATCTGCCTTAACTAGGATGTCCTAATTATGGTTTCTATTTTTAACTTATCATACAGGATAATTTTTGGATTGTCTCAAACAATGTGATCAAAAACTTAAAACTCTAAAATAGATAAAAAATTTCCCAAGTGTGTGTTGCAAGGTTATAAGCAAGCGAACACCCTTACAGAACATGACTCAATAAATAAAAAAACATCAATGAAAAAATACAAATCAAACTTGATTAACCAAATCTTTAGTCTTGAATGGTGCATCGAAATCCTAAAAAGTTAGTAAACATACAAACAAAAATATATTGCAAATACAGGTAGACAACAGAAAGTGAGCCACAATATTTGTTATTATAAAAAACATAAACTCAAAGCTCGAGTTGCAACATCTAGGAAATAAAAGAGATCATTTTTAGCATAAAGGGTGATTTTGTGGCAGGGCCAGATGGTTTTACCACCAAATTTTTTTCAAAAAACATGGTTTATTATTAGTCATGATCTTCATTTTGATGTCACTGACTTTTTTGCTGGAAATTTTATTCCTAAATTTTTTACTGCTACTTCTATTATGCTTATTCCCAAGAATAACCATGTTAATACCTGGAATGATTTTAGTCATATTAGTCTGTAAACTTTTTTAAATAAATTGCTCTCTAAAATTCTTGTAAATCGCTTAACTACTTTTTTGCCTAAAATTATCTCGCCTTACCAAACGGGGTTTGTTAAAGGGAGGGGCATTATTAAAAATATCCTTCTGGCCTAAGAATTTTTCCAAGATCTGGATGTTAGGGTGAGAGGTAGCAACATGATTTTAAAACTTGTTATTGCTAAGGCTTATGATAACATTTATTGGAAATTTCTTTATAATATCATGGCATTGTTTAGTTTTGACCTTATTTTTATTAATTTCACTAAGAGTTGCAATGAGGGTTCTTACCTCTCTATCATTGTTAATGGTAAAATTAATGGCTTTTTTAAATCTTCTCATGGTCTTAGATAAGGAGATATGTTATCCTCTGCACTTTGAATTATTGTTGTTCATTATTTATCTAGAGGCCTTGCAAACCTTTTTTGAAATTTATCCTAGCCTCTATTTTAGAACTTTGGGTGGTTTTCTTATTTCTCACCTTTATTTTGCTGATGATCTTATTTTTTTTACTAATGCTTCTGTTAATAGAATTAAAAAACTTTTTGTCATTTTTCACCAATTTGAATTAGTTAGTGGTCTTGCTCTTATTAAACATAAAAGTTGTTTTATCCTTCCCAAGAAAGTGCCTATTGATTTTTTTTTGGCTATTCACAATTCTACTAGTTTTGTGAATGGTCATTTAGCTATTAAATACCTTGGGGTGACCCCCTTTTTAAAGGTAAAAAGAAGAATTTCCTTTTTGATGACTTGATTACTTCTGTGCAAAAAAAACTTAAGTCTTGGGATTCTTTTTTTCTTTCTTTTGGATGTCATTTAATTCTTGTTCACAGTGTTCTTTGTTCGTTGCTGGTTTATATTTTTCAAACTCTTTTACATACTCAGGCGGTTTGTAATAGGATTACTAGACTTTTTAATAAATTTTATCTAGAAGGGGGCTAGTAACAATTCCAAAATTATTTGGGCTTCTTGGGATAAGTGTTGTGGCATTCTTGATGAAGGGGGTTTGGGCTTTAAGAACATGAATGATTTGGCTCATGCATTTTTGTTTAAGTTATGGTACAACTTTCATGCTAAAAGGAGCTTGTGGGCCAATTTCATGTTTGCTAAGTATTGTGTGGGTAAACATCCGACTACTTGTTGTTTTAACCTTGGTGACTCTAAGGTTTCGTAGAGGATGTGCAATATTAAATGGAGTATTGAACCCTTTTTTCTCTGGGGCTTGGTAATGGTGATATTTACTTTTGGCAAGACCATTGGTTAGGGGAAAATTCTATTGATTCCCTTACTAACTCCTCTTCCAACTTGGCGGTTAAGGTGAATCATTTCATTTCTAATAATTGTTGGGATTATGACAAGCTTGCTAAAGTTCTTCTTGATCTTATTATTCAACAAATTTTGAATCTCCCTCTTAATATTGATTCTGATGATTTCCTCTTATGTGGCTTGTCCAAAGGTGGGTGTTTTGGATTAAAGGATGTGTGGCATTCCTTTAGATCTAAGAATTAGACTTCTCATATTTTCCATTTACTATGGCAAAAAAGCATTCCAACCACCGTTGCAGTTTTTGTGTGGATATTTTTACATAAATTCAACCCCAAATATGACATCCTAATTAAGAGAGGTTTTACCCTCCCGTCCAAATGCCAATGTTGTTTTCATGTTGAAAATATTCATCATGTTTTTCTTTCCAACCACTTAGCTTTTAAAACTTAGATTTATTTTGACGACATTTTTAAATTGAATTATTTTAATGCTAAAATGTCTATTTCTGCTTTACTTAACTGCTGGTTTATCAAAACTAAAGGCCATATTAGAAATGTTATTCCTTCCCTCATTTTGTGGTTTTTATGGCTAGATAGGAATAACTCTATCTTCAATGGTATTGTTATGAGCCACCAAAGGATTATTCAAAGGGTTGAAGACAAGGTTGTTGCTCTTTTCTCTATTAATCTTCTGTCTGTCAAGAATTTTAAGAATAATTATTTTGTTGCTTCTGAGTTAGGTATAAAGTTGGTAGTTGAGCATATTCCTAAAGATTCAAGGCTTATTTATAGGATCAAGCCACCTCTTAACTCTTATAATTGAATGTGGCTAGTGCTAATTTTGGGCATTCTTCGGGTTGGGGTGGGGTTATCAGAGATTGTTATGGGAGCCTCATTATGACTTTTGCTAGCCCTTTACAGAATTGTGATGATAACAAAACTATTACTTTGGCTACTTTCTATGGTGTTAGGACTTGCATTTATCTTGTTTTAACCAACATTAGTATTGAAGTAGATTCTAAGTTTTATTCCCAAATTTTTAATGATTTTGAGGAGTCGGTGTGTAATTCCTCTCTTTTCTATTTGGTTAGAGACATTAAGCATCTGTTGATTTTTATGAATGTCTCTTTCTCTCTTATTTAGAAGGATGGTAATGCGTGTGCTAATTAGAATGTATTTTGGGGTGCTGGCCTCAACTATATGACTAATTTAATTTCTACTAACCTCCCTGCGCCTTTGTGGGGTCTTTTAAATTTAGATAGAATTGTTATGGCTTATGTCAGCTCATAATTGGCTTTGCTAGATGTGGATTTTCACCATGTGCCTATTGACCTATTTTTCACTCAAATCTTGGGTCAAGGAGTTTGACCTGGTCAAATTGACCAAGCTAGGCCCCAAGCCCACCTCCCTTGTGTTAAGTGGGTCACGCCAAGTCTGCTGAGCCTTGACCCAGGCCATTGATTAACCTAGGTTGACCCAAATTGACCAAAATACTCCCTATTCAATTTTAAATCATTTCAAACCATTCTTTGGCTCAAAACCCCACCCCCTTGGACCTATTAGACCAAGTTAACCAAGTCAATCTTTAACTTAGTCAACCCAAGTCTTAATGGGTAAATTTGACCTATTTAAGCCAATTAAAACCCCTTTAATGCATTAAACACCTTCCTAATGGGCTCTCTCATTAAAATCCCATCCTAATCACCTCCTCTCCCTCCTAATGAGCTCAAGATTTAATCCAATATGTTGATCATAGGGTTAGAGGTATAAATAAGGACTTAGGATTTCCTTAGAAAGGACATATTTTTGTTCTCTCTCCAAGCATCCATAGCCTCTCTGATTTAGTCAAAGATGCTGGTGAGGTGATCTCCAGCAAACCGAGGCCAATGAACTTCCAAAGCAAATCCATGTCAATCCACTATGTTTTGAAACACTCTTTCTTCTATAAATAGGAGTGTGGACAGTCTATAAGTGCAACAAGCCATTAAATGGGTTAAATCATCCATAAACCGAGGTGAAATGCCTAACCCAAGTCTAGGACACTTAGGGTTAAAAAACTTTGAGTTTAATGCATTTCAAAACACAAAATTAGTACCCCATATTTGCTCTTCATTATTATTACCTGAGTCTAAAGTTTCATCATGTTTGATTAACTCATTCGAGAGAACAAGTTAAAAAACAAATTAGGGTTTCGGATCTGAGCTTGCATGCGTAGGACGAGCCTTGGACTGTTGATCTCGTGATCAACGATCAAGATCTAGTCATTCCATGATCCCATTTGATCGTGAATTTGATCCCGCATTCCACCTCCCGTTTGGCATAATCTCCTCCATTGATCCTGAGAGCTGCCGCCACCTTTTCTATTTAAAAATCTTGTTTTAAATCTTTAAAGACTTTTTTAACTTTTTTAAAAAAATTATAATAAATTATTTAAAAAAAATACATAATATATACTATTTTTGTTAGAAAAGTATTTTCTTTAATCTAAAAAAAATTAGTTAAAATTCTAATTATATTTTAAAAAATTATAATATTAAACATTTATTTTTTAAAATTAATAAATTAATTAAATACTTATAAAAATTTATAAAATTAATTTTTTTAAAAAAAAACATATTTATAATTTCTGATTTTAATATCTAATATGTTTTAACTTCAATTTTAATTTTAAAATCTAATTACTTTTAAAATATTAATCATATAGTAAATATATTATTAATATTTAAATAAGCTTATATTATTAATATATTTTTTTCTTAAATAAAAAATGATAATAAATATTAATTTTATTTAAAATAGAAAAATATTTTCATAATTTATTTAATTTCAAATTAAGTATATTATAATAAGAAAACTTTATGTTTAAATAATGCTAGCTTAATTAAAATGTTTAAATATTAATCAATAATTAATTACTAATTTTTGAATTTTATAAAAACTTATTTTTTTATTTTTTGAATTAGAGATTAATTTTAATTATTTAAATTTGAATTAATAAATATTTTTGTAGTTTAAATTATTTTTATTAATTAATTATTTAAAATCTTAGTTAATAATTAATGACTTGTAAAATTCAATTAACATTCAAATTAAGAAAAAATATATATTTTTTATTAAATTATTTTTAAAATTCTAGAAACTTAAATATTTAATTAACTTAGTTTCAAATTAAATTTTAAAACTTTTTTATTTTAATTATTTAAAAATACCTTTTAATACATTTAACTTTAAATATTTGGTAATAAATTCATTTGAAATCCAATATTAGTATAAATATCTTATTTTTTTTAAGAAACTTGTGTAATTTTTCATTTAAAATTATTTTTAGATATTAAATCGTTATTTTTTGTTTTTTTTATTATTTTTTAAAGTTCCTAATTACTTAAATGAATTTATTACAAATATTTGAACCCACTCTGGTTGACCAGTGATCTCTCACTAATATGAACATGGAATTAATTTTTAAATATGTTATTTTTAAAACTTAATATAAATATATATAATATATATATAATATATATATATATATCATATATATATATATATATATATATATATATATAATATATATATATATATAATATATATATATAATATTTATATATATATATATATATAATTAATATTATGTATTAAATCACTCTAATGTTGGGAGATTCATTTCTTAAGATTTAAAAAATAGGTTGTGTTTATGAATAACATTCATGAGAGTATGATTAGTGAATAATTGAGCTCCAATCATTCGCTAATCACATCGTTAAGTATGCTTAATTTCTATTTTATCATCTTTTACATGTATATGACGCACGAGCACTTAGCTTAGGCCCTCATAGATCCTAGGATTTGGTGTGTTTATATTTTAAGCATTCCCTTAAAGTTATCTCAATGGTTAGTCTTGAACATGTGATTTAAACCTACTTAAGATAGTGACACCCTAAGGACAATAATTAAGGACTCATATAGCAAACTTAGAAAAACTATAGGAGCTAAGATAGATCCCTAATTAACATGAAACTTTAAAAATTTGAAATTAGTGACATTCTAAACCACCCAAAATTTTTTAAGAATTTTTAAGAGCATGTAATAAACCCTTTAATTAATAAACCCTAATTTCCCTTAATTAAGCCCTAATAACTTCAAAACATTTTAATAAGTTCATATTAACTTCAAAAATTAAACATAATTTATCAAAATAACCATTAATCTAAAAAATTTAAAACCCCTTTAATTGTACTACAATTTGAACCTTAGTTTAATTTTGAATAAAAATCACCTTTTTTATTAAATTAAATAATTAAAAATTATTAAAAATTCAAATTTTCCTCAAACACTTTTGAACATCTCTTTAGGCCATTTTTGACCTTCGGGAGAGATTCCAAGTAGTTTGGAGCTGATTTGGATCAAAACCCCTAAAACACCTCTAATTAAATAATTTCGATAATTCATTAATTTCCCCAACTTTGAAAATTTATAACTAATTCCAGAAAATTCCAAATTTGTCAAAAGAAAAGGCCTTCAAATTTAATTAAAATCTAGTATTTATTAAAAATATGAGGTTTCCAAAAACCATCCTAAATCAAAAAGTTAACTCTCCGATCAATTATAGTTCGTCAGTTAGTGCCCGAAACTTCTAAAATTCATAAGTTTGCATAGAAAACTACAAATCCAGCAAACTCATAGTATAATTACTCCCCTTAAGCCCTAATATTTAGTTAAAATGGTATAACCTCTAAACCTAGCATATTTCTAATAGTGATCTTTTGAACCCCTTTAACTTAGCGGGTAGGACGACCCCGAATCTGCTAAAACTTGTTAATTAAACTTAGACTTTAAAGATTATTACCCTAATTATTAAAATGGATTTACAAACTAAATTAAATAAAATGGACACCAATTCATTAATACTTAAACCATAATCAAATTTCCCCTTTTAGCTTTCAGCAAACTCGAACACAAAGCAACTTAAACTAATTATCTGATATAGGAATTATCCAAAGCCACACAGGCCAACTACACACACATAGAATACTAGGGAATAACTTTTAGCTCTAGGTTAGGTCATGATTTTCCTTTTCTATTATTTTCTGTGATATTATATTCTTGTATGTACGTGGCATATGTGTTGGTTGACTTGAGTGTTTTGCTTTGATATGCAACAAATGTCATGATGCTTATCTTATTATTGTGCTTTCTATACTTTGCTTGTGATTTATTTTGTACGAAAGATTACCCATGGTCTAGGGGCACTTTTTCTACTAACGATATCTTATACATGTGGCCATGCTCATGAAGCGCTAATAAAGGTGGAGAAATAATTAAGCTTTAAGACTAACAATATTTTCTATAGGTGCTCCAGAAATTACTTAAGCCCCTTTAAAAATTAAAAGAGCATAGCCAAGTGTGATTGGAGATGTGTGTTTATTTCCATATATAAACTATTTGGGATGTTTCTTTATTTAATTGCTTAGGATAACCATGCAGGAGAGTCTAGATTTTCTTTTTTAAATGAAGTAATTTCTAACATAATTGAGTATTGAAAGTCTATTAAAAGTGATTTGGGTACCCTTCTGGAGGACAAACCGATGATCCAAAGGAAGATGATCCAAAGGAAGAAGATTCGAAGTAAGATGATTCGAAGGAGAACAATCCACCTAATGATGAAGACTTGAAGATGAAATGCCTTATTTTTAAGACTTGTGTCAATAAGTAGGATTAGAATCCAAGCTGTTATTTGTATGGCCTATCCACCATTATTTTTCTATAGAGTCTGAGTTGTACTTATATGGCACTTGCCATAGACTTTACACTTTCTTTTGCTCTATTGATTTGTATTGATGTATTTACTTTATGTGTGCAGAAGAAATTACATGCTTTTTTAGGTTTTTTTCTTGCATGTGTATGGCCTGATCTCACTAGGATCTTTAAGGACTAAAAACCTTTTTTTTACTCAAAACTAAAAATTAATATTTAGGAATTAAATAACTTAGAAACTTCCCCACCTGCTGGGCATATTATTGTATTTCTCTTCTCCCTTGCTAGAAGATACTTCCCCGCCTACTGGAAGGGTTCGGATAATCTGGCTTATGAAGATGTAGTCCCAGACCTGGGGAAGCCCATTCTTTTCAAAAAAAATATTTTTTATTAGCCTTTTTTAAAATTTCATGCATGTTTGATTTGAAGCCTTTAACTAGCATGCATTGTATTACAAACTAACTAAATGAAAACTTTAATTGTATTAGCTCTAGGAGCATTCACCCTACATAAGTCCAAGGCCAATTACAAAACTCTCTAGATGTTGACCATACTTCCAAAAATTAATCTACCCAGCCATCTTTCATAAAGACTGGATAACATGGATTTTACATGCCTAGGTGGTTAGCTAGCTTTCCTTCTCAAGTAGGATATAAGCCCATGATTCATTAGTTAGGACACGGATGTTAGTGTTGGGTGTAAAACACTAAACTTGCTCTAAATTTAGGGTTCAATGCTACTAGATTAGGTGTCTCATAGTACGTCTCATCAGTGGGTAAGTTTTCTATTCTTCATGGGCTATAAATCTTACATATCCACATCACATGAATGATTCTACCTCTATCATTTCCCTCTACATGCTTTGAGTACGTTGTTTCCTTTTCCCTCTAGTTTCCTTCTTAGTGTCTTAGTCCCTCTATATGTTGGTATGAATTAGGCATGTTGACTAAGCCCACTTGAATCATTTATTTTCCTTTAAGTAGGATTTCTTAGTCTCCCCTTTATACCAATCCCATTCTAGAAAGAATAATGTTGGATCCTTAATTGAGAGTAATTATTCATGGGGGCTTACGTTCGTGGGAAATAAAATTTCACTATCAAATAAATCTCACTCGAGTTAACATATCAGGTGGGGGAAACCCATTATTTTGATCAGGTTATGCATATAATTACCCATCGGGGTGCGTTGGTGAGAGGCACTATCCTCAATGGTTAATCGTATGTGTGATCTAATCTTCCCTTCCATTGTCATGCTTATCAAGAGTACAAAAGCCTACAATCATCTCACCCTTCAGGATGGTGCAGTCATATACCCCTTTGCACTCTGTCACCCGCTGAGTGGTACCCTTTCGGAGGTCCATAATGCCTTTGGATTTTAAGGGCATGCTCTCAATTTTTTTTCCAATTTTGTCTTTCTTCTCTTTTCTGGGTTGTTTCTTTCCTTCTTGTTTTAGTGTGGTGATTTATTTCACTTTGATCCATTGTTTGCTTGAGTTTTAGGCTGGTGGGTACTTTCTACTAATCTACTTTATTTATGGGCCATTTTGTATTTTTTTCTGTGGCTGGGGTAACTTGTATTTTCTATATATCTTGGTTGCTTTCTCCTTCCTGGGAGAGTTTTGCTTTTAGTATTTGGAGTGGACTTTGTGTTATTTGCTGGAGTCCATCTCTATTTATTTTTTGGGTCAAGTATGTAGTTGGTTGTGGTTTTTTGGTGCTTTCTATTGCGTCTGATGATCTCCTGGTGTTGTCTTAGGAGGTCTCTCAACCTTCCCATGGTTGATCGTTTATTGTGGGGTCTAAGCAGTTTAGGTGATTTATAGTTTTACTCCATTGAGCATCTTTGGGTCTATTTTTCACGTTCTATTGTTGGTCATTATATTTCTCATTTATATTGCTTCCTCTTATCATATTTGTAGCCTAGCAGTCATGGTAGGCTTATTTTTCTGATGTTGGGGAGTTGGAGGTGGCTCTCTATTTCCTGGGCCAATATTCAGGTGACCGGTTTCTGAGGCTGCCTTATTGACTCTTCGTGCACTAATTATTGCTATGTTATCTTACTTTATCTAGTTTATAATGTTTGCTTTAGTTACTCTACCGAGCTTGTTTGGAATCTTGATAGTTTTCCCTGTTGGCCTTTTGCTATCTATAACATAATTTAGTGGTGGTATTTTCTTCCTCTTATAGATTGTGGTTTATTGTGCTATCTTTTTTGTGGCCAAGATCCTTTTTTGCAGGAGTTTTCTTGTGTAGGTGATTATGCTGTCTATTTTTTGGATAGGAAGCTGGACCATAATGTTATTTTTTATTATCTTCCTTTTTGAAACTTGTTCAATATGAATTAGGAGTTAGACCTAAGCTTATGTCCCAGTGGCTAACCAAGAGGGGGGGTGAATTGGTAATTAAAAACTTATCCCTCTTTTAAAATTTTAATATCAAAAATAACTTTAATGAATTTTGTAGAAAAGGTTTTTCAACCACAAGTTTAAAACAGTAAAAACAAAAACAGCAGAAAATAAAAAGACATGAGATTTATAATGGTTCAGTCAAACACGACCTACATCCACTCCCCGGAGGCACCCTCCGAGTATTGCACTAATACCACTAGTGACTCTCCTTTTGCACCCACAGCAAGGCGGAGAAGCCTTTACAAAACTCTCTTCCACCACTACCCGGTGCGGAAGAGAACCGTCATCCTTTTACACTCTCCAAGTGTTGGCAGAGAACCATCGTTCTTTTATACTCTCCAAGTGTTGAAGAGAACCATCCGTTCATTCACACTCTCCCGGTGTAGGCAGAGAACCATTCGGCTGTTCACACTCTCCAAGTGTAGGTAGAGAATCCTTCAGCTGTTCACACTATCCAAGTGTCGGCAGAGAATCAAATCTCCTTGACAGATCTTCTACAATAAATCTAGAAGGACGAGAGAAAAGAGTGAAGTAATCATAAAACACAAGTGGAGATTCTTACCTTCGAGTATCAAGTGAATCCTTCACGCTCTAGTAGTAAGAATCCTCCTTCAAACACTCTCTCACACTCTCCTTGACTCTCCCGTCAGTTGGAATGAAGATCAGTAGGCAAAAAGATTAAGAGGAAGTTTTAATTGGACTTTATATAGGAAAGACACAAAAAAACTGTCCAAAAACTGCTAATTTTCAAGTATGTACATAGTGGATCCTCCCGTACGATTGTTAGATCGTCCTGTATGAATTTACTTAATTAGTTGCATACGAATACAATGTATAATGGTATGGACTTTCTTCATATCCGATCATCATCCCGTACGAATAGGAGTCCATCTAGAAGAAAATTTTTCATAGAGCATTTCGTTCTGGGACGAATAGGAGCTCGTTTGGACAAAAATTTTCCAGAGAGTATTTTATCCTGGCACGAATATAGGATTTCATCTGGAAAGAAATTTTCCAGAGAGCATTTCATCTTGGGAAGAATGGAAGCTCGTCTGGACGAAAAATTTTCTAGAGAAATTTTCATCCTTGGACGAATAGAAGCTCGTCTGGATGAAAATTTTCTAGAGAGCTTTCTATTCTGGCACGAACAGGATGAATCGTCTGGACTATCAGCACAAAGTGAGAATCCATAGTAGATCGTCCCGGGACGAATTGAGAAATTTGTCTGGACGATCAGGACTTAGAAAAATTTTCTCACTTCCTGTTCTTTCCATTTCTCTTCTGAGGGAATTAACTGACTTGATCATCCCGTATGAATAAGGTTCAACCCGTACGATCAATGTGATTTTTAAAGACCTCCCCAAGTGTGTGTGTGCTAAGCTTATTCAATTAAAATCATATTTTCTCAAACTCAAGTACAATAAAAATTACAAACTTCAATTTACAAATTATCTCATGCTGAATTTTAATTTGAAGTCTTCATTAGTCTGGAGTTCGATTATCCTGAAATGTTAGTCCACACAAGAGAAAAAATAATTTTTCGAAAAGTGTTAGGAGAAAATAAAGCTTAAAACAATAATATTTGGAATCATCAAAATTATACAAGTTGCAAAAAGATAAAACATGCAAAAAGAAACTCTCTTAACAATCTCTCTCTTTTTGATGATGACAAAACAATTATTGTTTGTATAATTTTTTAAATTCTAAGAATCTCCTAAACTCCTCCTGAATTGATGAACATATAAAAATAAGGAGTCATTGCGCAACAAATGTATCTCTCTTTTCTTTTTTTATTTAAAAAAGATACGATATGAAAATAATATGATAACAGAAAATAATACAAACATACGAAAACAATATGATAACAGAAAACAATACAAACATTTCTTTCTCCCCCTTTTTGACAACAGCAAAAAGAGAAGAAGAAAAAGAATAGAAATGTAAGTAGTCATATGATAATCCTTTGATAATTGATCCTTGAAAGTGATTGAAATAAATTTTACAAATAAAATCAAATCAATAGGTAAATAAAAATGATTCATAAAATTTTAGAAGAGATATAACTTTTATAATAATAAAGATATATCAAAAACATGAATCAATTTAGACACTAAGATAAAGAATATCATTACATAAAGGATGAATATAAAATTTGTATATTTTAAATTTCAATAAGAAAAAAATGTACAGAAGATCAATTTGAATTAACAGATTTAAAGATTATGGAAAGAATTAACTACCACATGTGTCGCTTTGCGCATCTTTTTTTAATAGTTGTGGCACATTTTTGTGCATCTTTTTACTTGTGGGCTTATATTGTGCCTCTTTTTCAAATTGCGAATCATTACGCATTCCTTTTGATTTATGTACATTTGTACATTTTTTAAGAGTAATCTTGATCTTTCCAAAATCAATAATTAAAAATTTCAAATTTTTCTAAATACAATAATATTTATTGATAAATGAAATACAAAATAAGAAAATATCACAATTACAATAATAATATTAAACATTAATGTAGTCTAATAAGAGACATGAAATTGATAATCTTAAATATATCAAGTTATAAACAAAAATTAAATTTAGAAAAATTAGATTTTTCTAATGAATTTAATTTTGTATTGCACTTCAAGGTATAGCACTCTTAAGATAAAAAAATTTAGAAATTTTCATATAGGCTAACATACATTTCAACACAAAATTAAAACCATGACAATATAACTTATACTGATATCATGATTATGAATATTACAATTTTGAGAAATGATATCAATACATCATAAAACATAAATGCTAAAACATAAATGAAAACTAACACATAACTAAAATATATCACATCACAAACTATCAAAGTACAATCACATCAACTAGAGAAGATCATAAGCAAGTACATGAATCACTCTGATGAGCTCTGATCTGGAGGAGGAGGAGGAGGTACAGTACTGAAGAAATTAAAATAACTGCTTATCATAAGTATATTTGAACTTATATCATTTATATGTTCTCGCATATATCCCATGTCTTGATTGTACTGAACATCCTACTGCTGTAAGTCAGTTTCAATTTGATCAAATCTTTAATCAAAATGAGACTCTAAATGATCAAATCTCTGAACCAAATCTTGGTAATTTGGTTCACTAGCAGGTGCAGGTTCAGGTTCCTACTCTAAGTCACTAATAACATGTGTTTTATGTGGTTCATCTTTATTGAAGATTGCTCTAAAAGATCCATCGTTGTAGTATAGAGGTTCTTCAAAATCTTGATCTAGATGAACCAATTCATACTTCTTCTCCAAAATGTAAGCAACAAGATGTCCTAAGGCAATATTCTTCTTTCTTTTACGGGCGACATGACCAAGTTTAGAAAGTTCATAAAGATAGTCAATGATTAGTTGGGCTTCATCTATAGGTTGGTCATTCATAATCAAGTAGGTTACTGTAGAAAGAAGAGGAGTAATGTTGACTCTATCACCAGCTTTAGGAATTATTGAAGTTCCAAGAACATGCTAGATGATGCGAGCATTACGAACAAGAGTGGACACTTTAGGCATATGCTCCATAAATATAATTCCTCTAATCACTTGATTAATTTCAATCCAGTCAAAATCAAAAGTAGTGGTCAAGGTATAGGCTCTAATCCCTTCAGTCCTTAAGTTCAGAAAAATTCCTAAGTCTGTCTTTGTGATTTTTACTTTCTTTTTAAAAACATATGACCTAATCACAGAATGGTCAGAATTGAAAGATATGTTTGCTAGGAAGTAGTGAAATGCCTCTTTATTGTAGAAGTAGACTAGTGTGAGAATGAGACCAAATTGAGTGGAAGCAAACAAATTCATTACCTTAAAAGTCAGTTGTTCTTGAAGAAAAACTCTAGAAGGGGTGATCTTAGTAGAGACAAATCTAGGAAATGACTCTTCGTTGGCCTTAGACAGAAAGTTATCACGAGTTTTTTTGTGTGGACCCTTGGCTAGAATATTTTGCCTTTTGCTAGAACTTGCCATAGAGAAGATCTAAGTGAAAAGGGTTTGAAAGGGATGTTTGAAGTGATGACATTTGAGTTCAAAAGCCTTCAATTTAATGAAAAAACTATTTTTTTTACAGATAAAAATAATTTCGTCCCGTACAACTTTTAGTTCATCCCGTACGAAAAAATTTCGTATGGACGAATGAATGAGTCCAAAAATGAAATGGTTTTTCGTAACCACACAAGTAACAAAGCATCCTTTTATCCAGACTTTTGACCAAACGATCATATAGACGAACAGGTGTTCTTCTAAGACGATCAGACATTAAAGATCGTTTTGATGGTAGTTTAAAGAATCCCCCACATCGAACTGCCAAGCATTCGTCTGCACGAACCAAAGGTTCGTACGTATGATCATGCATATTAAAAATAACCTTATCCGTTTAACTGTCAATCAATCGTACAGACATTTGAAAAGTTCATCCAGACGATCGTGATGATCGTACAGACAAAGTGAAAAATAAAAACTGTACGTAAACCATTCAAATCCGACATTTAACACACTACACAATTCGTCCCGTACGAAATTAATTTCATCCTGGATGATTTTCACTCAATTTTTTCAAAACATGCACTCAAAAAATCTATATGTGATAATTTTATAAAACTAAAATACAAACTCAATCAAAAAACAAAAAATAAAAACACAAACTCAAAATACAGAAAATCAGAAACTCAAAGATACACACAAAAATACTAACTAGAAAAAAAAAACATGCATCAATGTTGCATAATCATTTTAATTATGCATTCAAATTAATCACACCAAGCCTTGTTCTTAATGCACTGAAAGTATCAAAGGATAAAGGTTTTATAAAAATGTCTGCAAGTTATTTTCTATAGAAACATGAATGAGTTCAATTTCTCCTTTGGATACAAGATCCCTTATGAAATGATGCCTACTGTCTATATGTTTGGATCTTGAATGTTGAATATGATTTTTAGAAATGCAAATAACACTGGTGTTATCACAATAAATTGGAATAGTGCCTATAGTTAATCCTAAATCAATCAACTGTAATTTCAACAAAAGTACTTATGCCACACAACTACCTAATGCAATGTATTCATATTTCAGAAGTGCTCTTTCTACTGGACCAAGAGACTAAAGAATTTTTAATAAACTGACATATTTCAGAAGTGCTCTTTCTATCCACCCTACAACCTACAAAGTCAGAATCTGAATAACCAATTATTAATTCCTTTGGGTGGTTTTTAGAAAATCTCAAATCTCTAGGCAAAGGATTTTCTATCTCCAAGTTTTCTTCCAAATTTTCTTCCAAATTTTCTTTCAAATTTTCTTCCAAATTTATTTTATCAATATTTTGGGAGTTAATCTCAATCTCATCTTCTACAATATTTAGCTCTTCCAAAATTCCAGATTCATTAAATACAACATGTGTGGTCTCCTCAATTACCAAAGTTCTTTTGTTGAATACTCTATAAGCTTTTCCAACACTTGAGTATCATACAAAAATTCCTTCATCTGATTTTGGATCAAATTTTTCTAAAGCAGATTTTCAATTGTTATGAACAAACACCTTGCAACCAAAAATATGCAAATGTGACAAATTAGGTGTTCTTCCTTTTAGCAACTCATAGGGTGTTTTATTTTATTTAGATCTCACATTCACCCTATTCAGAATATAACATGGGGTGTTAACCGCCTCAGCCCAAAAATATTTAAGAAGTGAGTATTCAGCCAACACGGCTCGGGCGGCTTCTATTAATATTCTATTTTTCCTTTCGACTATTCCATTCTGCTGAGGGGTTCTAGGTGCAGAAAAGTTGTGATCAATTCCTTTCTCCTTATAAAAATCCTCAAATCTTTCATTCTCAAATTCTCCTCCATGATCACTTTGTATAGTCATAATTTCACATCATAGCTTTCTTTGAATCCAAGTCAAAATGTTTCTAAATTCCTCAAATGATTCACTCTTATGAAATAGAAATCTAACCCATGTGAATCTAGAGTAATCATCCACAATCACAAATCTGTATACCTTCCCTCCTAGACTTACAATTCCAACTGGTCCAAAAAGATCCATATGCAAAATCTCAAATAGTTTACTAGTTCTAAGATCCTTATTCGACTAAAAAGAGAACTTCACTTATTTTCCTAATTCTAAGGATTTCATGTTCCTTTGGTAGTTCCTCAAATTCTAAGCTCAGACTAGTATGCATTTTCTTTATCTTTCTATATGCATCATGCATGTGTTCAGAAACTTCAAAAAGTTTGTTGTAAGTCAAGGCACATACCTCTTCTTGATCTGACTGATCAAGATTATCGGTCATTAAGCACAGATTAGTGACTTCCTCTTCCTTTTCCATTTCTAACGAGTCCGAAGCTGAATCTGCCTAGAAAGCTCTTTGGAATTTCTTTTTGCCCTTCCTTACAATTAGTTTATCCTCTACCTTCTTCTTGCTAGGAGTGGCTTTGAGTTTTGGATAATCTGTCTTAATATGTCCAGGTTTTCTGCACTCATAGCAAATAACACCATTTGAAACCTTGACATTCCTATTAAATTAACCTTGATTCCATTGCTGGCATCTCTTCTGCTTCCTCTTCAGAAAGCTTCTGAATTGTATAGTCATTAGTGCGATGTCGTCTTCATCATCAAGTTTTGAGTGTTCACACTCAAATTCCTCTACTTTTAGTGCTATGTTCTTCTCCCTTCGTGGTTCACCTGCATCAATCTTTCTTTAGCTAACTCCTTGCTCGTAAGTAATTAGCGAACCAAAAAGATTGTCAATAGAGTAAATATTTAGATCTTTAGACTCTGTAATTATAGTAATTTTAGCATCATAAGCAGTAGGCAAACAACGAAGTATCTTATTAACCATTTCAGCATTTGTTAGTTCCCTACCCAATGCATGTAAACAGGTGACTATTTGTGTGAATCTTGGGTATATATCAAAAATGGATTCATTTGATTTCATGCGAAACAGTTCATAATCATGCAACAAGATATTAAGTCTAGATTGTTTAATCTCATTAGTCCCCTCATAAGTTATACAAAGTCTATCCCATATGTCTTTTCCACTCTTGCAAGTAGAAACCCGCATGTAGTCTTCTGATTTAAGAGCACAAAAGAAACTATTTAAGCATTTGGCATTTAGTTATGTTAAGTCACGTTCTTCTACTGTCCAGTCCACAAAATGTGTTTCAACTCTAACTCCGTCAACTAGTCTAGTTTGTTTTGAATACCCTTCCTGAGCTAAGATTCACATACGGTAATCAAGTGACTGTAAAAATGTAGACATGCGTGTTTTTTAAAAATCAAAAGGAATATTATCGAACAATGGAGGTCTAGTTATAGAGTAACCCTCAGGTGTATTTTGATTTCCAAAAGTAGCCATCTACATTAATCAAAAAGTTACCTAAACTTTGATTTTGAAACAAAGCGCTGATGTCACTTGTTCAAACTTGTTCAATATGAATTAGGTTGTTAGACCTAAGCTTATGTCCCAGCATCTAACCAAGAGGGGGGTGAATTGGTAATTAAAAATTTATCCCTCTTTTAAAAATTTTATACCGAAAATAACTTTAATGAATTTTATAGAAAAGATTTTTCAACCACAAGTTGAAAACAGTAAAAACAAAAATAGCAAAAAATAAAAAGACATAAGATTTATAGTGGTTCGGTCAAACACGACCTACATCTACTCCCCAGAGGCACCCTCCAAGTATTGCACTAATACCACTAGTGACTCTCCTTTTGCACCCATAGCAAGGCGAAGAAGCCTTTACAAAACTCTCTTTTACCACTACCCAGTGCGGTAGAGAACCGTCGTCCTTTTACACTCTCCAAGTGTTGGCAGAGAATTGTCATTATTTTACACTCTCTAAGTGTTGGCAAAGAATCATCCGTCCTTTCACACTCTCCCGGTGTAGGCAGAGAACCCTTCAACTATTCAGACTCTCTAAGTATAGGCAGAGAACCCTTCAGCTGTTCACACTCTTCAAGTGTTGGTAGAGAACCAGATCTTCTTGACAGATCTTCTCACAAGAAATCTAGAAGGATGAGAGAAAATAGTGAAATAATCATAAATCACAAGTGGAGACACTTACCTTTGAGTACCAAGTGAATCCTTCACGCTCCAGTAGTAAGAATTCTCCTTCAAACACTCTCTCACACTCTCTCCTTGACTCTCCCTTCAGTTAGCACGAAGATCAGTAGGCAAAAAGATTAAGAGGTAGTTTTAATTAGACTTTATATAGGAAAGACATAAAAAACTGTCCAAAATTTATTGATTTTTAAGTCTGTACATAGTGGATCATCCTGTACGATCGTCATATCGTCCTGTACGAATTTACTCAATTAGTTGCATACGAACACAATGTATATTGGTATGAACTGTCTTCATACCCGATCATCATCCCGTACGAATAGGAGTTCATCTGGATAAAAATTTTCTAGAGAGCATTTCGTCCTTGGACGAATAGGAGCTCGTCTGGATGAAAATTTCTAGAGAGCATTTCGTCTTAAGATGAATGGAAGCTCGTCTGGATGAAAATTTTCCAGAGAGCATTTCATCCTGGGATTAATAGGAGCTCGTCTGGACAAAAATTTTACAGAGAGCATTTCATCCTGGGAAGAATAGAAGCTCGTCTGGATGAAAATTTTCTAGAGAGCATTTTGTCTTGGCATGAACAGGATGAATTGTTTGGACTATCAGCACAAAGTGAGAATCCAGAGCAGATCGTCCCATGATGAATTGAGAAATTCTTCTAGACGATTAAGACTTAGAAAAATTTTCTCATTGCCTGTTCGTTCCATTTCTCTTCCAAGGGGATTAACTGAATTGATCATCCCGTACGAACAAGGTTCATCCTGTACAATTAGTGTGATTTTTAAATATCTCTCCAAGTGTGTGTGTGCTAAGCTTATTCAATTAAAATCATATTTTCTCAAAATCAATTACAATAAAAATTACAAACTTCATTTTTTAAACTATCTCATGTTGAATTTTGATTTGAAGTCTTCATTAGTCTGGAGTTCAATTATCCTGAAATGTTAGTCCACACAAGAGCAAAAACATTTTTTTCAAAAAGTGTTAGGAGAAAATAAAGCTCAAAACAATAATATTTGGAATCATCAAAACTCTATAAGTTGCAAAAAGATAAAACATGCAATTAGAAACTCTCTTATCATTCCTTCTTTTTGGGTGCTCCTTCTTGTGCATTGTTGAATGTAAATAATTGTTATTGTACTTTTGCCTGGTAGAGATCCTAAACTCATAGTTTTTTTTTTGTTTTAATTATGTAGCTCTTTTGAGCATTAGAGAGCTCGAGGCCCCTTTAGGGACTTTGTACTTTTTCTCTATAATTAATATATAAACCCTTTTATGGGTTTCCCCTAAAAAAAGGGTGCATTATTCACCTCAAAAAATAGAACTAAGAACTCATAATGTCTATACCGGGTACTGAAAGCATTCTTCATCACATCTACCTCTATTACATTTACTTTGAAAGTTTAAGAGGGTTATTAGACCTCAATGAATTGTTTATGGGGCTCAGTAATATATAGGTAATACTATCACTTGATGCAGAAGCTATTACACTTATCAAAAGTTATAAAGATGAAGAAGATAATATAATCAATACAATATCATATCAATTATAGATTTTTAACCAAGAACTTATAATATAAAATAAAATGCAGAAAATAAAATCAGAAAGAACACACCAGATTTATAGTAGTTCGATCAAAATTTGATGTATGTCCACTCCCCGGAGTCACCCACTTTGGGTATTACACTATCACTATAATATCTCTCCTTTAGGCCTCATAGCTAGGAGGAGAAGCGCTTACAAACTCTCTTCCACCAACCCGGTGTGTTAAAGGATCAAAACTCCTTTCACAGGAAGAGAACCTTGACTCCTTTCACTATCCTAGTGATTCAAAGAACTTGTACTCCTTTTCACCCTCCTGGTGAGGCAGAAAACCTCGAATCACTTTTACCTTCCTCAGTGTGGCAAAGTAGCTGGGTCCATTAGCACCAAAGAGATCTTCTTCTTCTCAAAACTTCTCTTAAGATAAATCCTGAATATGATGGTTTTAAGATGCAAGCTTACTGGAGCAATAGTATGAAACCCCCTTCACACTCTCTTGAAACCCACTAGGATATTCTCCCTCTCAAACTCCACCCTTCCCTCTCTCTCCCTTTCAAGACTCTCTCTTCAAGTTTTCTCTAAAAGAATGGAGACTCAATACATGCCAAAGACTCTTACAAAGTCTTATGATAAAGCTTAAATAGAGGGCTTCAAAAACCCTAAAACATCAAGTCTTCTATCAAAAATCATACAGTATGATCACATGATTGTTCAGTACGGTATGTAGAAGTTGACCTAATAATCATATATGATCACTAGATAGTCTAGTATGATCAGTTCAAATTTGTACTGATCATTCAATATAATCCTACACGATCGTCTGGGACATTAGTTCAACCAAAATGTAGTTCATCTAGGATGAATCAGGGGATGACCAAAATCATCTATATTGATCATACAATATGAACAAGTTAGTATAATATGATCAAAATATCAAAATAAAGTAGATTTGATTAATTAATCATAGGATTAAATTAGGCAATATTTTAAATATCGTACATTATGATTAGGTTTGTACATTATAATTAGATGAACTTTTCAAATTCAAACTTTTGCATAATTTAATGGACGGCGGGCTTTCTAATTATAAAAGATCATTCAATATAATGTGGTGTTTGTATTGTATGATTAGTTATATTTTAAAAATATTTTTTGCTAAAAAAATTAAATATTTTAATTAATTATCATAATACCATATCTTATGGTGCGATCCATATTGTACAGTATGATGTATAAAAAATTTAAAATATTTAAAATTATTTTTTCTCCCCGTATGTGTGTGTGCACGATCAACATGCTAACATACATCCTTATAATACTTGACTCTAGAAATAAAAAATAAATAAATGAAAATTATATACTCATTTAGCATAACTTGTTTTACCCAATCTTGAGTCCTGAATCTTCAAAGAACGGTGCATGGAATACCTAAAATGTTAGTCAACATACAAACAAATAAGCTCTAAAAATACTAGAAGAAATAAAGAGGTAATCAATAATATTTGTTATCATCAAAATAATAAACTTGAAAGCTCTAGTTCTCTACCTTAAGCATGCAATGACTTCACAATCTGGGTAAACCTAGTATACAAGTCTAAGATAGTCTCAAAAGGTTTCATGTGAAAAAGTTCATAGTCATGCAATAATATGTTTAATCTATATTATTTAACTTCACTACTACCTTCATATGTAATGCAAAATTTATCCCAAACTTTATTGCCACTGATACATGTAAAAATAATCATATAATCTTCAGAAGTTAAAGCACATAAAAAATAATTCAAGCATTTAGCATTCAATTAAGCATTGATTTGATATAATCTACTCCAATCAGGTAAAGGAATATCAATTTTGACTCCTTATACAACACGTGATGGTACAAAATAACAAGTTTGAATCATAGTCATATTTGATAATCAATTGATTGCAAGAAAGTAGACATGAATTTACTAAAAATCAAAAGAAATGTTTTCAAATAAAAGTGGTCATGTGATTGAATAGCCTTTTGCAATGTTACGGTTTTCAAAGTTAGCCATTAATCTTTTTTCAAAAGTTTTCTAAAACTTAATTTATGAATCCCGCTCTGATACCAATTAAAAGTTTGAAGGGGTTATTAGACCTCAATGAACTGTCCCTGAGGCTCACTAATATGGAAGTAATATTATCACTTGATGCAGAAGCTAGTACACTTATCAAAATTTACAAAAATGATGGTGATGATAATATAATCAATACAATGAAAGTTCGTTAGGGATGTTAAGCCCTATAGAACTGGCTCAAGGCCAAGTAAGAGAAAGGTGAATTAGAAAATTTTAAAACCAAAGATAAAACTCCTACCAAAATCACCACAAACAAAGTGCGGAAGTAAAATAAATACGAAAGCGATAATAAGAAAAGAACACACCGGATTTATAGTGGTTTGATCAAACCTTGACCTACGTCCACTCCTTGGAGGCACCCTCCAAGTATTGCACTAACTAAGTGTCTCTCCTTTAGCTCCCACAACTAGGTGGAGAAGCCCTTACAAAATCACTTCCACCTTCCCCGGTGCGGCGGAGTCGCCGGGTCCTTTGACACCAAAAAGATCTTCTTCTTTGGTGAACTTCCCTCGAGAAGAGCCTTGAATCCGACGGTAATAAGATGTAATCCTGCCAGAGCAATCGTGTGGAATCCCCTCCACATTCCCTTGATGCCCCGCTCACAGGATCTTCTCCAGCCCAGACTTTACCAGTTCCTCACTCCCTTTCAAGCTCTCTCTTCATGTCTCCCCCACAAGAACGAAGCTCCAATGGCTGCCAAAGACACTTACAAAAGTTGCCATGCTAAAGCTTAAATAAAAGCTCTCAAAATGAGCTCATTAATGCAAGTTGCCGACATTATCGTCCAGGATGATAATATATCGTCCTGGCCGATTAGTTCAAATTCAGCCCAACGTCCTGAGACGATTTGGGACGATCAGAAGAAAATTGGTTATATCGTCCTGGCCGATTTCACGATCGTCCTGGACGATAAGTTTAAAAACAATTTTAATCATCCTAATCATCGCCCTGATTTGGTGCTGGCCGAAGTCAATCGTCCAGGCCATCGTCCTGGCCGATCATAAGATCATACCGGACGATGTGATCATATCAATCAGCCATTAATGATTTCCAAATAATACCAGATCAATTTAGGTATGATTGAGTTAGATCATCCTGGATGATATAAATACTGTCCTGGACGATTTCCTAAAATAAAGAATACCTAAACTGATTATGGAGGCTGATTCTTTTTTAATTGAGAATATCATCCTGGCCAAGACAAGTATCGTCCCGGCCGATATTACCAAAAATAGAAATCTTTTAGGGAATAGCAGGAAATCTTCCAAGTTACAAAACAATAGGTCCCACATCAAATACAACAGACTCAAGAAAAGAAAAAGAGTACAAACTGACTCAGATATAGTCTACCCAATCTTGAGCTGGTTCCAAATTGTAGTCCGATAGTGTGAACCTGAAATGTCAGTACATAAGGCAGTCGTAGATAAATAAAAATGTTTGCTATCATCAAAATCATAAACCATTGATCCGCAACATACAACATAATATAAATTATAGATTTCAACCAATATGTTATAATAGAAAATAAAATGCAAAAAAATAAACTGCAAAAAATAAAATCAGAAAGAATACATCAGATTTATAGTGGTTCGGCCAAACCATGATTTACTTCCACTCCCCGGAGTCACCCACTCCGGGTATTACACTATCACTTTGGTGTCTCTCCTTTAGCCTCCACAGTTATGGGAGAAACCTTTGCAAACTTTCTTCTACCAACCTGATACTGTATAGGACCAAAACTCCTTTCAAAGGTAGAGAACCTTGACTTTTTTCACCCTCACCCTCCTGATGAGGCTAAGAACCTGGATTCATTTTCACCATCCTTGTGAAGGAGAGAACCTTTAATCACTTTCACTTTCCTCGGTGCATTGGAGTAGCCGAGTCCTTTAACACCAAAGATATCTTCTTCTTCCCAAAACATCCCTCAAGATAAACCATGAATCTAATGGTACTAAGATGCATTCTTACCAAAGCAACCATGTGAAACCCCCTCCACACTCCCTTCAAACCCACAAGGATCTTCTCCCTCTCAAACTCCACCCTTTCCTCTCTCCCTTTCATTGCTCTCTCTTCAGGTTTTCTCCAAAAGAATGAAGACTCAATGCTTGCCAAAGACTCTTATAAAGTCTTATGAGAAAGTTTAAATTGAGGGCTTCAAAAAACTCTAAAAAATTAATTCTACCATAAAAGATTGTCCAGTACGATCGCATGATAGTCCAGTACGATGTGGATAATTTGACTTGATAGTCCTATACGATCACTAGATAGTCCAATACAATCAGCTCAAATTTGTACTGATCATCTAGTACAATCTTATACGATCATGTGAGATGATTAGTTCAACCAAAATGTAGTTCATCCAAGATGAATCTTGGGATGACCAAAATCATGTCTGTTGATTATATAGCATGATCCAGTTTGTATAGTATGATCAAAATATCAAAATTAAGAAAATTTGATTGACTAATCACAAGATTAAATTAGGTTATATTTTAAACATCATACAATACAATTAGATTCATACAGTCTGATTATAACAACTTTTCAAATTCAAATTTTTACCTAATTTAATAGATGGTAGGCTTTCTAATTATAAGAGATCGTTCAGTATGATGTAGTTTTTGTACTATACAATTAATTATATTTAAAATTTCCCAGAAAAAATATTTTAATTAATTTTTGTAACTCCAGATCGTAAAGTATAATCTATATTATACAGTGTGATGTATAGAAAAATTAAAATATTTAAAATCAATTTTTCTTCCCTTGTGTGTGTGCACGATCACCAGGTTAATATACATCCTTACAGGGCTTGACAACAAATAAATGAAAATTAGAGACTCATTTAATATAGCCTATTATACCACCCTGAATCTTCAAAGAATGGTGCATGGTGTACCTAAAATGTTAGTCAACACAGAAACAAATATACTTTACAAATACTAAAATAAATAAAGAGGAAATTAATAATATTTGTTATAATCAAAATCATAAACTCGGAAGCCCGAGTAGCAACATACTTAATAATAACCAAATCTCATATCAATCTTAAAAGAAATAGAATATCTTGCTAGTTATTAAACATATCCTTGATCTCTGAGAGAGGGTATTTATTCTTAATAGTGACCTTGTTAAGTTCCTTGTAATAGAAATAAATACAAATTTATCATCTTTCCTTTTTATAAATAGAATAGGAGCTCCCCATAAAGACATTCTAGGATAGAAAAATCTCCTATCAACTAACTTTTGAAGCTATAATTTCAACTCTCGAATCTCCTTAGGTATCATATTATATAGAGCCTAAGATTTCAAAGTCATAACTACAAATATATCAATACATAAATCTATGTCTCTATCCAGAGGAAGACTTATTAACTCCTCATAATAACATAAAAAAAACTCTTATATTATCATGGCATTAGAAAGAAATACAAACTCTATGCCACTATCCCAAATAGATGCTAGAAATATCACATAACATTTCTTCCACAACTTTTCTACTTTTATAATAGAAATTATACACAATATAACACCCCATTTTCCTTGAAAGAAACAGCTCTCACTACCAAAAAATATAATTACCCTTTTCTCAAATATTAAATTTGATCCTCTTACTAGCTCAACCATTTATACCCAAAATGACATAAAATTTAGATATAGGCAACAAAATTAGACTAGACCTCTACTTCTTATCACATATCTCTATGCCATAGAAGAATACCTTACTGACAACCATACCATCTCCAGTCGGCAAAGTAATAGGCAGAGTAAAAGGCAATAATATAGAAGGAGAGCATAGTAAGTCTTAGTAGCACTCAAAAATAAATGCGGGACTAGCTCCATAAACACATAAAATGCAATAGGGAAGATCAAAAATATATGTCGTACATGTAACTATATTCAAAGCTAGCCTCATGCTTAGTCAAACTATGTACATGTACCTAAACTAAAGCTAGAGAAATAGAACTATTAGGCTCTCTCAGACCTGATGGTGGTCTCCTTGTTTTAGAACTAAATTTATTGCCTTTATAGAAAGATCATTCAATAAATATGAAAGGTTGAATTATCCTTGGTGGTATCCTTCCTAGTTTGACACAACTCTCAAATATGGGCTCAAAATGTCGGTCTAAAACCACCTATGGGAGCTCAACTATTATGTGTCTAAATTGAACACACCAAAAACATTGTCTGGTCATCCTATAGTGCTAACCCAAGTGGTGTCTGCAACAACTATGACACATAGGTTCCCCACTAACAGAACTAGAATTGGACACATTATACTATAAGGGAATAACACATACTATCTACCTCTCTTGAACTCACAGAGTCCAAACCTGATCCTCTTCCTAGAAAAACAACTACAATAAGTCATTGCCGAACTACTTCCTGCTAATATTCCACCTCTACTAAGTAACTACTAAATTATTCTTAATCAAATATGCCCTTTCTAAAAGCTCGAAGGATTGAGAAATATGAAATGGGACCACCGGCTCTCTCAAACTATCGTGAAGCCCTCTCAAAAACCTATAGAACGTCTCTTTGAGCGTGTTAATCAACTACGAAGCATACATGACCAATGTAGAAAACTCAGCCTCATACTATATAATAATTATTCTCCCCTTAATAAGCTTAAAAAATATATCCTGCATCTACTGATGTGCAAAAGAAGGTACAAATCACACTCATAATACATTAGTAAACACTTCCCTAATTTATCAGGGAATTTATCCTCCCCTAAAACTTCTCCTCATGCTAGCCTAGCCACCAGCACTCTACCTCACTATCAATTAAAAAATAACTAATTGTATATTCCTCTTAGGAGGATATTGCATCCCATCAAATGTCTTCTCCAGCCTCCCCAGCCAATCCTCTACTGCTCTGGGCTCAATAGTGCCCTTGAGACTATAAGATTTCAACCTTAGAAATATATATAAGTGTTGGTCTACATCATTAGAATAGATAGGAAAAATCCTATTTCTTTCCTCACCTATCAGCTAGGCTACTGGACTAGCAAACTGTTAAATATAATCAAAATTACTTGTAGGAGTGGCACTCTATACAAGTCCTTCATGATTAGCACTCTACATATTTCTATTATATGGGTATTATAGATTCAGAACCACACAGAAAACATGGTTGAATAGACATGTACATGAAAATAAGTTGAAATAAATGCTACAAAAAACTACCTCACTTGGCTTATAATTCAATTCTTATAGCTCTATTTAGCAATTAATTTTCCAAAGACTATTACTCTGATACCAAAAAGGGGCCATCACAATCCAATTAACCCAATGAGACCCATTGAAGAAATAAGTCTTATTATGATAACTTGTGACAGGCCAACCAAAGATCAGAGTTTTGGAAAACTTTTCAGAATTTGTTTCTTTTAATTAAATTTAGAAAATGAATAATAGACCACATAGCTACTAATAACAACTTATGTACATAAAATAACTCAACCACAAATTTTCTTTTCATTTCTGACTAAAATGTATATGCAATAATTACACTACAGTACATGGCTATAGACCAAACTATAGAATAGAGAAATTAAAATTGCTAACCATGATTGTATAAAATAAAAAATAAATAAATTTCAATGTAGATTCAAACTAATCAGATCCTAACTCAGCTACTCAACTTCCTCGTTTCCTTTCCCAAACCCTGAAATAGAAAGAAGATAAACTGTGAGCAAACATAGTTCAGTAAATCACACTAACTTAGCTAAGTTTCCAAATAAAGCCTTTATTAAGCTTCATAAGAGTTTTAAAGTAGTTCATAACACTCACTGTACATAACATAATACTGCTTGTTTTTATCAAAAACTTAAATAATAATACAAGAAAGTAAATAAATAAGTAAATTATATATCAGAGCAAAAAAATAATAGATTTCCTTCATACCCGTATACCTCTCATTACAAAAGAATTAAGAATTATGGACATTATCACTCTCGTGTTGGCAATATCAAAAAATAAACCCTTATGACTCTCAATGACAAGCACCATAATAGAATATGTATATAACCAAGAATAAAAAATATGCATAGAACTTCACGTGCCTTTAGCACTGTAACAACACTTCCTCTACACACATCATATCTCCTCAAAATCACACATTTTATGTAGATAAATATATTATTCATTACATTAAAGTAAAAAAAAAAGTATAAATAAACTCATTCCAGAATTTAACATAATGTTTTAAGCATAGACATCGAAATATACTACTGAGTAAAAATTCACTATTTCTAAATACAACCAAACTACCAGAGATTATTTAGAGCAATGTTATGAAGCATTAATTGTACATTAATATTTTATTATAATACTTTTTTACGGGCCAAAATTATTTTTTAATTTTTCAAAAATCCCATATTTTTCTAATTTACCAAGTGAAAAATCCTTCAAGAAAATCAAAATATTCAAAATTGTTATATCTATAACATACATAAAGTTATACAATGAAATTCTTACATTTAGCAAAAAATCCTTATTTTTTGCTAATATAATTATAAATTAAAACAATAAATTACAAAAATCCTTGTATTTTTAAAATCTAAGATAGGAAGAATGTACCAATCTCAAATCTAATAACTTTCAAAACTAGGCCATGACAATTGAAAATGGATTAAAGTCACCCAAATTGGCTTTTGCTCACTAGGATTTCTCCTCTTTCTCTCTCTCTTTAGTCGACTAACACTAAGGGATGAAAATACTTTGATTTGGTGGAAAAGGTTAATTTAATATTAAATTTAGGCTTAGCACGGCAGCACTCCCTCTAAGAAAGCACTTCACTGTAGTGCCACCCCCCAAAGTTGTAGCCCATATTAAATTAACAAAAAGATAAAGAGCTCAAAGCTGCAGTGTTGCGGTGCCACATGTATATTAAAACATGTATAGACCCCCAAGATCCGCTTCAAAATATATGCACTTTCACATGTATATTAAACATTCTCAAACATATGCAAAAGGATTTAAACGCAAAAATTAAGTTGATTACTCTTTTTAAATCATGTCAGAACAAGTAAAACAATGTATTGTGAATCCATAGTTGTTACAAATGACTACTCAATGAGAGATGGCTTCTTAAGGTAAATTATTAATCAACTACTTGGCTATCTAACTATCAATATATATCAAGTTGATAACTTCTTCAAAGTTCTACAAATGACTTCGTCAAATCAAACCATCTAACTAGACTACATAATTATAATATTTTAACTTCAATATAATCAATTATGTAAATTTTATACAATGGTGGTGGGACCTGTAAGGCTTTATGGCACAAAATGTTGGATAAACATGCATTAATGTATTTATAATTGAGTCCATTTATAAAGGATAATTACTTTCTACATCTTATAACTAGTCCTAAAGTTTTTCAGTTCATGATTAAAATATTGATTGCATGATTGAAGGGCTTGGACTCCACATCCTCAATTTAGGCTTCGTTTAGGCTAGTTTATACTGCTTTGCTTTTTAGATCGAGATCATAATTTTTTATTGGACATTAATGCTTTCAATATTTTTTTATGCTAGAAAGTTACTTTCTACAATAGCTTTTAAAAAATTTTACTTTCTCCATAACAGCTTTAAAACCAACTTTATAAAAAGCTGCAAATGTCCCAAATAAACCCTTAAATTTAAGCATACTAACAACTAATATAATTATAATTCACATACTCAACGCTATATATATATATATATAGGGGTGTCAACTTCGGGTCACGAGTCGGGTTCGGGTCGAACCCGGAACTGACCCGGATTCAAACGGGTCAACCCTAACCCGACCCATGTATGTAAACAGGTTGGAAATGCGGACCCGAACCCGACCCGTTGGGTTGTCGGGTTGACCTAACCCGACACGGGTTGGTGAAACACGCGGAAGGAAGCGGGCGAGAGCGAGCGCGCAGGAGGGAGTGTGCGGCAAGCGCGGGTGCACGGGTTCGCGCTGCCGAGCACGGGCAAGCACGGGTGTGCACGGGACTGAGCGCTGGCGAGCACTCGTGCGCGCAGGCAGGTGCGCGGGCAGCCTCAGGCGCGGGGTGCTGTCGCGGCAGCGTGCGTTGGACAAATATAATATATTATCTTTTTTCATTAAATTCTAATAAAGACTTAGCACTAAAATTACGTCTACAATATTTTAATTTGTATGGAGAATTCTAGTGGGGCTGATTCGACCGCTCAACCTACTCATAAAAAAATATAATTTTTTTAATTTATTCTTATTTTGCAAAGGAAAATGTCTTCCATTCATAGATATCGATATTCTTTCAACAGTTCTCCTCCTCATAATAGAAAATGTCAAATTTAATTTGCAAACTTTTTTATTTTTATATCAAAAATTTGCTTTGGAATGCAAAATTGATATGTAATTAATAATCTATTTCATTTAAATTATTTATAATTTTATCCTATTTGGAAAATAAAACTGAACTGAATGCCTCAGTTTTCCATATAAATAAAAATATTTATATTCTCCCATAGAATTGCAAATTCTTTCGGGCCAACTGCCATAATAATAATAATAATAATAATTTTATTTTATTATTATTATGAAGGTGTTGTCAGACTCTTATGGCATGTGGAAAGGAACCAACTTGGATCTACTAAGAGACAGAATCAAAGGACTTCTTGGCAGTTTTTGTGCATAAAAAAAAAAAAAAAAAAACTATTCACCCAAAAAAATAATAATAATAAAAGAGGTGAAATAGCCACTAATGACTCATTATAAGTTTTTTGTTTTACTAGACTCAATAATTTGATTTATTTTGTTATTTTGAATATGCATCAAATCAGACAAAGTCTTAGCTATTTTATACTAATTTTACTCAATTTTATAGTTCAATTGTTAAATCAGCTAGAAATTTGATCAAAACCAAATCAACCTTCATCTTACTGCTATGGTAGTTACAATACTAACAATATTGAAATTGAAGTTGGATGGTTGAATATGACTATGGCTTTTTTTGGGACAGCTTTCTTACTGTTTCTTAAAGCAGCTTTTTAGTACAAAAATTAAATTTTTTATACTAGAAATCTTTTTTAAGAATCAGTAAGAAAGCCATCCCAAACAAAGCCTAAGTTTGGGACAGCTTTCTTACTGGTTTACAAAGCAACTTTTTAGTACAAAAATTTGTTCTACTAGAAATTTTTATACTAAAAAGTTGCTTTAAAAAGCATTAAGAAAGTTGTCCCAAATGAAGACTAAATAAATAAAAAACTAGCAACCATCACTTGCAACTTTAATCATTAATGACATGTTGAAGGGAGATTAAAAGGTCCTTATCAATATTAGGCTGAGGAGAAGTTAGGCTCATGGGTTAACATAATATATGGAACTTGTTCTTATAAAAAACTATTATAGCAAGCTTTTTTAAATTTATTTTGTGGAATATATTTATTTCGGCATGTCTCGATCTATTTTATTATTAGCACTATTCGAAATGGACCCCTAATGAATAATGCAAAACAAATTATATTTGCCATATCATTAGAGTAGGGTTAGTCCTAAACCTTAACTATTAACTCTCACCCCTTCAATTGTTCTAATATGCCTACAATCTACATGCCTTATCACAATCTTGCTCACAACCGATTTCAAACCAACTATTCACATCCCTCACTACAATTTCATTTGCATGTCTTGATGCAAAATTGCATCTATAGCCAACCTTATGATCTCACCCATCCCTTGTCGGGATCCCTCACCCATGATACCAAATATAAACCTCACTCTACATCAACATCTCTAGTCATGATATATACCGCAAGCTCCTTAACACTCAAGCCCCAACCCAACACATACTACTTGTGCATTTTGCATTGTAGATACTCATAACATCCATCTCACGTGTAATGCTCTATATGATCATACATTACTTCCTCCTTGCCCGTCATCGCATGTAATAATTATATCTTTATATCACTTACTTTCTACATAAAGATGATTTTCCCAACCACACCTACCCTTAATGTACTTATTAATCTCTATTCTCCAGCACATAGCACTTTGTCCCATACAGGATTCAAGAGGTGGCTCCCATGGCATAACACTTAGTCTTGTATGATACTTAGTTTTAATCTTCCAGCTGGTATATTGATCTGATATCATTTGTAATAGCAAAAACTCCTAACTATCGAGATATTGTTTGCTTTGGCCTAAGTGCCTCACAATTTTGTCTTGTTAGTGTAACTTCCAAGAAGGTCACCCTTCCCAACATTTCTTTAGGATGAGCATTCTTAACTATGAAGTTTCTTAGTGAAATTCCAACCCTTACACCAAAAGGCATATTGATGTTTAAGAGTTTAGCTTCTTTTTTACTTAAGGGGTTTCACATATACCTTTAAGAAACACTCTCAATATATGAAAAATGCATGTAGTTTGATTTGCATAGGGTAACATCAACAATAGATTATGATTCAAGAAATAATATTCAAATAAGAAATTATAGTCTTTAAAATAGATCATTCTATATGGTATAGGATGAATCACTACAACCAAGTGAGATGACTATTTCTCCACATATAAATATATATATTAATGATCAATGTATTGCTAAAATGTTAAAAAAGAGTGTGAAAGGGCTCAGAGAGGTGCTAGGTAAAGGAAAGTAGTTCAAAAAAGATAGAAATAACCTAGTTTAGAATTTTAAAGTTACAAAGCTTAAAATCACTTAGTCATAAAGTTAATTAGCAAAGCCTAACCATGTTAAGCTCTATCAATAACTTTGGCAAACTATAATTATCTTGTGATCTCAAATTAAGAAAATAAAAATAAAAATTTAAGTTGATGAATTTTAAGAAGTAGACCAAAAAAGATGCAGGGCTTCTAATCCCTAATAGTAAAAGAACTACCAATAGAAAGAGTGTAATGAGATGGCTTAATTATATGTAACTAGAGCCACTCAATTGAACTTATAATCATGTCTAGATTAGGACAAACGTTATATATCATGCTAAAATAACCACTTAAGTCTATCAATTAAAATTATACCTATAAGTAAAAGCTCCATTTATAAGAAAAAGTGTTCATTACATCCTCCCCTTCTTAGATGAATAGCATCCTCGACATTTACTACTTGTTGGCAATCAAAATAGGCAGGGTAGAGTTGTCTCATCTTAGTCTCTTTCTCTCATGTGGCCTCACTATCTAACCTATGCTTCCACTAAAATTTGACCATATGAATTTGGTTATTCCTAAGTTATTTCACATCATAAGCTAAAATATACTCAATAATTCTTATACCAGTCAAGTTAGGTCAAAACTTTGTTTCATTCTTAGGAACTTTCTTTACTTCATTGGAAACCCAATTTTTTAGTAAGAAGTTGTTAAATACATTACGAATATCAAATATATGATCTGAAAGTGATAATTTATAAGTAGCCATTCCAACTCTATCTATTATCTCACAATAACCTATATATTTAGGACTCAACTTTCCATCTTTACCAAATCTACTTACGCTCTTCCTAAGGTTTACCTTTAAGAATACAAAATTACCCATCTTAAATTTAATTTCTTGGTACTTCAGATATTAATACTTTATTTTTCTATCTTGTGTTTCTTTCAATCAATCTGAAATAAGTCTAATTTTATTAATGGCATTATCAACCAATTCTAAACCTCATAATTTCATTTCTCTTATCTCTATCCAAGATAAAGGTGTTCAACACTTTTAACTATATACAACTTTATAATATACATTTCATTACTATAATGAAAGCTATAATTACAACATAAATTAATTAGTGGAATATGATCCTCCCAACTTTCTCTAAAATGCAGAAAAAATAATCTCAACAAATCTTCCAATGTCTGTATAGTCCCCTCTTGTTATCCATATATTTGCTGGTGAATAATTGTGATGAAATTTAATTTAGCCCCCAAGCCCTCTTGTATACCTCTCTGCAATTTGGAAGTAAACTTTTCATCAAGAATATAAAAAATAACATTTGGTACAACATATAGTCTTACAATCTCTTTCACTTACAATTGAGCCAACTTATCTACTAAGTACATCTATCTCACAGGAAAGAAATATGATTTATCAACTAGTCAACTATTACCTACACAGCATCATGACCTTTCCTTGATCTTGTTAAACTTATAACAAAATTCATCATGACATCTTACTACTCCCACTCAAGAATAGGCGGGCAATAATAAGAATCATTAAACATTTGAAGACCATTAATAGTAAATGGAATGGTCAAAATTGGTGCCAACACTAAATAATCCTTGAGCATATAAAAACTAGCCTCATACTCTAGTGTCCAATCAAAGGCACTACTTTCCTAGTCAATCTCATCAAAGAAATCACAATTTGCAAAAATTGCCTTACAATCTTCCTATAATAACTAGTTATGCTAATGAAAACTATTAACCTCTAACACCGAAGTTAGACTTGGCTAGTTTAGAACTATATGTAACTTATAGCGATCTATAGACATTACATCACCACTTACCTCATGGCCCAATAATACTACATATTTTAGCCAAAATCCGCACTTAAAAAACTTAGCATGATCCTCAATTGATGATGTGTCAAAGTCTAAAAAGCAACCTTAAATGAGTTGTATGATCCTCCTTAGTCCTCATTTATACCAATATATCATCAATATAAATAATAATATACTCATCTAGATATGTCTTAAGCATATTGTTCAATACTACTAGTGTATTGGTCTTACCAAAAGGCATGACTAAAATTTAATAATACTATAATGATTGCTAAAAGCTATCCTTACCACATTTTCCTCCTTCACCTTTAACTGGTGATATCCTAATCTTAAATCTATCTTAAAAAATGTAGATGCACCTTCTAATTGATCAATTAGTTCATTAATCCTTGGAAATGGATACTTATTCATGATGGTCATCTTGTTCAATTCTTTATAATTAATGCACATACACATCATACCATTCATCTTCCTCACAAATAATAGTGGTGCACCCCACAAGGATACACTAAACCCTTTATCTAACAACTCATATAATTACACCTTCAATTTATGCAACTTTGTAGGTTTCATTCTATATGGACTTAAAAGGGATAGAAGATGTACATAGTAGCATGGAAATATAAAACTCCACTTCTCAATCAAGTGGTTAGTTTACTAACTCCTCAAGGAATACATTAGAAAATGCATTTATTATAGGAACCTCTCCAATTAGAGGTGAATATTTACTCTTTTCCTTCACATGCGCAATATATATAATATCTCTCTTCCTTCGAATTTTATCAATTTATAAATCGGGTAGTATTGATGATAATACTCCTCTAATACCCTAAAAATAATTCTTTTTTCTACTCAATTGCAAGGTTACTCTCTTTTTACTACAGTCAATATAAGCTCCATATCTCTTCAACCAATTCATTTCCAATATTACTTAGTTATGGGTAATACTTTTAATTTGGATTCAAACTTTCTAAAAGAAATCTTAACATTGCACAAACATGCATATCTAGATATCACATATTTAGCAAAAGATAATATAATATTGAAACTAGTTTGTAACATAATAGGAGACAATTCTAATAAATCAAAGAGTTTCTCTTTAATAAATAATAACTAGCGTTATATCCAAAGATAATTTTGTTAGGTTTATTAGAAAAAAGGGGCCATACATATCATACTCTAGGGTCTAACGAAAGAATTTCACCTAAACCTAATTATATCATCTTTATATTCACAACATACCAAAGTTGTGATGCCCGAATATTTAATTTTGGAAGAATTATCTATTTCATCTCCTAATTAATCCGCACGAGCTTCTAATAATCCATTAATATAAACAAGTCTAGTGGAAGCAACTATAAATCATATACATAAAAATATTCTTATATTTATTCATCAAATTATAATTTATAATAACCAGGAGATTAATCAATTCATCATTCTATCATTTTAGGCTCTTGACTAAAAAAATTTAAACCAAAAATACATAATATAAACAAAACTTGAATCCTGATCAATCTCACTCTATTGGATCATAACAACTTTTTGAAAACATGTAAAAATTATGGAGTGAGCTAAGAGTTTAGTAGATTATTAGAATCTATAATTTTAATTATGATGATAGAAATTAATATGTATATAATCATTCAACCCATATCAGTATAAGTATATAACTATAAAAGCATGTAACAATCAATGTGAATAGTCTCATCTCATGTGAGCAGAAAAAATAAATGTAAGTAATATAATTCATAATCAATGATCATTAGCCATATAAAGAATCATTAGATTCTATCATTCTTATACTCATGTCAAGTGTAATGTAATGGATTTATCATGAATCTACACATACCTATAAATTATATCCTTTTTATCTCAATTTATATGATATTACACATGTATAAGTATATATATTATTTAAAGCAATTATTTTGTACTTGATCTATGTATGTTGTATCATACCAAAAATTCATGTTTAACTAAATGAATAATAAATATATGCTTATGAATTTTAGGAGGAAAGAAAATGGAAAAATATAAAATCATTGAAAATATACATAGGGTTAATGTTACCTACAATGATTAGAATGTTTTTCCCAACTAGAGCGACGAACAAAAATATCCTGAATTAGACTTCCTGACTCTCTCTCTCTCTCTCTCTCTCTCTCTCTCTCTCTCTCTCTCTCTCTCTCTCTCTTCCTCTCCCCTTCTTCTCCCCTCTTATATCCTAGCTAAGAAACAGAAAAGGGGGGAGGGAGAGGGATATGGTGAGGGTTTAAGCAGATGGAATATATATAATTTTTCTAACCCACTATTGTAGTGCTCCAGACTTAACACTATAGCAGTCCCTCAAAGCCTATAAAATTTTAGAGATTAGCACAGTAGTGCCTAATAGCAATTCCATAGTGCTCTCTTGATGAATTTTAGAAATTTAGTGAAATTAAATTTTAGAATAATAAACTCTACCCACTTTGAAAAAAATATTATCCTCAACATTTTCCATTACATACCACTAATAGAAAAATATGAAATATTTATCACTAAGAAATTCAATCATATTAATCAAACCATACACTCATTCATTCATGCATGTATGCATATCAATCAATTAGTCATGTAACATGTTATGAATACAATTTGAATCATAAGTAATTAATTTTTTATAATAATATTTAGGATGGAGAACTATAATAATGGACCTCTCTAGTGTATCTCTCACTTCCTGCTGACTCAAATTATATACCCTTAGTTATACGAGTGTTATCATCTCTAATTTTGTGGGATGCATCTAACTCCCACTCACATATTTTTCCATTTGTCCCACTCATAAATCCTTTATTGGACACTCTAGATCCTACAAATCTCTATCCATAAGCTTGTATAGACTAATCTATTCTAGATCTAGATCTATTTACATGTCCTCTATGGGGACAATCAATCATTCGGTGACCATACTAAACACATCTAAAACACTATCCTATGATCAACTAGCACTATCTTGGATATATCCTACCATATTTGGAGCTCTCTTATACACTACCTGCTGGTACTATAGGACCTCTCCTGACATTAACAAACCTACTTCTCTTCCAATATTTTCTCCTTTTATCACTTCTTCATATGTTCTCTTTTAGCTCATGTTCTATCTGAATTGGGGAATTGCTAAATTGTTTTCTACTCACCTGGCTCTCTCAACTAACTCTAAAAAATTCTAAAATTTGAGTGGTATAATTGAATGTCTCAACTCATCTTTCAATCAACTTAAGAACTTACATCATTTCTCCTTAGTGCTACAAACCAGTTGTGTGCATACCTGGCCAATGTAGTAAAGTCAAATTGATACTATATCACTATTATATTCTCCTTCTCTAACCTCATGAAGGCCTCTTGCATCGATTGCCATGTTGATGGGGGAATAAACCAATCTCTAAATATAGTAACAAACTCTGCTCAAGTATTCTCCTTATAAATCTTTCCTTTTAGTTTCTCTAACTATTTCCTTATCCACCATCTCTCAGCTTTGCCTTCAAATAGGAACACTTTTAGTGATACTTTTCTATTATTTGGATACTACATATTATAAAATATATTTTATATCCATAGTAGCTAGTCCTCTACCACATGTGTTTCCACAGCTCCGTTAAATGGTTGGGGATTCAACTTATGAAACATCTATAAATATTTGACTTCTTTAGTCTTCTTATTTCCATTCTATATGCTCCATTCATCAATCATCAATTGTGTTATTAAATTGGCAAACTATATCATAATATCATAACTTCTTGGATCCATTATACTCTACTCATTTGATACTTCATATGGATATATTACACTCAATATAGTTCTCTTTCCTAATAATTTATAACTTAATCATACATATGCATGTAATTAAAATTGCAAAAAAAAAACACTTTAAATGATCTTATTCTACACATTTCAATCAATTTATATAACTCTAATACAATCTAATTCTTATGATAACCATTGCTCTGATACCATTTTATTTATGTCCCAATATCTAATTTTGAAATAATTATCTATTTCATCTATTAATTAATCTATGAGAGCTTTTAATAATAATTAATATAAATATGTTCAGTGAAAGTAACTATGAATTATATAAATCAAAGTATTTCAATATATATTCATCAAAATATAATTAAAATAGCTAGGAGATCAACCAATTTATCATTGCTGACTTCTGACTATAAAAGAACAAAATTAAAAATACATAAGATAAATAAAACTTGAATTTGAATGGATCTCACTCCACTGGATCCTGACATCTTCCTAAAAAATATGTAAAAATTATGGAGTGAGCTAATAGCTTAGTAGATTACCATATATACAACTATAATTAATGCACAATAATAAAAAGTAATATGCATTTAATCATTCAACCCATATTAGCATAAATGTATAACTATAAAAGCATGTATCAATCAATGTGAACAATGGTATCTCATATGAGTAATGAAAATAAATATAAGCAATAAAGGATCAATAGATTTTGTCATTCTTATACTTAGGTCAAGTGCAGTGTAATGGATATATAATGAATCTATGCATACATATAAATTATGCCCGTTTATCTCAATTTATATGTTGTCACATATGTATTTGTATACCCTTCATATAAAGAAAGTGTTACATGTCTAATCTATATATAGTGTACAATATCAATATATGTATATCAAGTATCGCATCATGTATAAATGTAATGTATAACAAGTAATTCATATGTATTAGATGCTTTTGTACCAATCTTATCAGTCGTATCATGATCTTTCAATCATATCCTATATCATGTTTATATCTTATTATATCATGTCACATATTTAATTCAATATGTATGCACATGTAATATGTATATTTAAGCAATATAAGACATTTAGATACCTTCGATATTTTTCTTATATCACATCCTGTAAGCTAATCCTATAAGAATCAGTCTCAACCATATTAGTCATGTTATTAAGAATCAATCTCATATTATATGTCAAAAGTTAGGTAATTTTTCTATAAGAAGTCATCACTTCCTACTTATCGACATATTATATCATATCATTCAATCTCCTTATACCTCTCTTTTTTTTATCACTTAACATTTCACCTCTAACCATATTTAAAGAAAAGTCCATCAGCCCACCTCTTGTATAGGGTAATATGTCTACTGTCAATTAAAATCAATCACATTTTCAGCCATTCTTCCATGCCTTTACAAACATTTCACGTTGTACGTTTTATACAACTATCACTATACTTATCAGCATGTCCATTATATGACAAAAATATATGTTTGATTAAATGAACATAAAATATATGTTTATTATAATTGGTTAGGAATATATATGCCAAAAATGCATGTTTAACTAAATAAACATTAAATGCATGCATATCATATCTTTCATTTTAATAGCAATATACTGACCCCTAATCATTTTATACTCAGCATTACTACTCATTTCAATTAAAATGACATATAAACAAAACCACCTAAAAAATTTATTATTTATGAGCTAAAATGCTCAGGGTAATGATATTTATCACATATCAAAAGTTATATCATAACAATTTATTAAAATAAGAAAAAAAAAAATTTGAAAATAGAGTTAGGGATAAGGTTACCTTCCATGGTTAAAACATTCTTTTTCAATTGGAAAGATTCTCTCTCTCTCTCTCTCTCTCTCTCTCTCTCTCTCTCTATATATATATTTATTTCTATGTGTGTCTGATTGTTTGTGATTCCTGCCAGGACTCTATCTCTATCTCTCTCTCTCTCTCTCTCTCTCTCTCTATATATATATATATATATATGTGTGTGTGTGTGTGTGTGTGTGTGTGTGTTTTCTGGCCCAACACTTCGTGCTTCAAACTCATTTTCATAGAGCTCCCTTAAATTCCAAAAAATTGGAGAGCTTAGTGTCACAACGCCTAAAAGGCAATGCAACAATGCTCTCCCAACACCTCGTGCTTTAGACTCATCTTTCTATGTTTTAGAACAAAGATCTAGCATTATGTCATTAGATACCTATATTTTTTCTATAAATATCCAAAATCACTATTCCAAAACTCATAAATTTCATTTCACTCATTTCTTTGGCCAAAGAAGGGAATAAGAGAAGAAGTGAAGATGGAGAAGAGAGAAAAAGGTTTTAGAGGTCTTAGAGCTGATTTCATATGTCGAGCCATTTGAAGAGGTTGTTCATCTAATGATAGGCTATCATTATCCCACATTTTATTTTAATGGTTTTTCTTAATTTGTATTTTCTAAATTTTAATTTGAATAAATCTTATAAAAATAGCAATATATTGATGTTTAGCAAAACTTCATAATGTAACTTTTAGTATATTATTATTCTAGTAATTCTATATATATTGATATGATCATATTAAATTTTATGTGGGTATTATGTATTTTGGCAAGGAATTATCCTAATTTAAGTAGTTTAGTAAAACTTAGAAACTTTTGATATCAAAACCTATCAATACAAGTGTATGACTTGCCTACTTGTTATAATTCAAATGTCACATATGTGAAAATGAGTACATTGAATTTTCTCATGAATCTTATTATATATGATTCACTTATAAATTTTAGAAATGATATAATTAGCTACATATTGAAAATAATATCAAATAATTATTATGTTATACCTAATGTAAAATGTCTGTATGCTAGAAATGTTAGCTACTATATGATTCAAATTAGCGAATATATGGTACCCTACATAGGAGGGTGGACCAACAGGCCTTCCTTTAAATATGGGTTAGTGATGTGAAATTGATAAAGGATGGGAGATATAAGGGCATGTGATATGACCATGAGTGCTTGCAAGTTGGGACTGACAAATCATGTATGTTGTGCTACATAACTATTTTGTTTGTTTTTATTGATATGACATGATACAATATTGCACCTAACTTATTAAGATTGGTTTGGAAAATACACCTCGTGACATGATACGACTAGCTTGAATCCTTATCTTAAATATGAAGATGTTTTATTATACATGATGATATGAACTACTTATAATAATTTTGATGTTTATAATCCCCCACGATATATGATTTTAAAATGATAATTTTGGTTATGATTGCATTGTATATTATACCTATACATAAGTAGCATAGATTACTTACTCAGTTTATGTTTTGTTTTCATAATCAACAAAATGATAGTATGCATATTTTCTTATTTACTTTCATTGAATGAAGTTGTATGTTCCATGTAACCTACTGGGTTGTTTGCCCATCTTATGTTATAATTGCATGTTTTACGACAAGATAAGGCTCTAGTGGAGTAATGATAAAATTTTCTAATAAAAGATACTTTTTGTGATAGATGGATTATTTTATGATCATTAAAGGGATATATTTTGCTGAGATGACTAGAAGATATTATTATTTGTGTATAAATATTTTGGATATAAATAGTTTTGATACTTGTATATACATATGTACTAAATGATGGCTTTTATTTATGTATTGTATATTAATGATTTAGTGGTTATGTGTTGTCCATTAGGGCGATAAAAGTTTTTTTCCAAATAGATCTTGAGCCAAATCTTTGTCTTGTACTCGACTTGGATCTATAATGATATATGGGTTAATATTGGGTTGGGTCATGATAATGGTAACTCACTTTCTTTCTGAATCCATCTCACAAACTTTTTGAATTAAAAAAATGCATCAATCTTATTTATTAAAATACCAATTTAAATGGATTTGGTCCATCTAAACTCCCTTAGATGACAAGCTAGTATGCATAAGTAGTTTAGTGGGAATTTTAATTAAAATTGGATAATAAGACGAGTTAGATAGCTCAGGAAATTATCAGATCATCTCTTTCAATAGGTATATCCTTATATTATAAGAAGAGTAAGCCATATTTCCCTTCTTCTCTACTAGATAGAGTATAAGAATTGTATGTTTCTTCCATGACTCAAGAACTATGATGTTTCCTTGGATAATATTATTCATAATAACTATCAAAGAAATTCTAGTCAAGTTGGGTCGACTATCTTCATGGCTATGTAATTCTAAAATATGATTACTTGAGATGGCAGATCCATGAAATCATGATTGGGTTATCTGAATTTATTTTTATTGCATGTACCCTTTCAACCCATTAGTTTCTTTTAAATGTGTATTAAGGTTAAATTTATAGAAAATATTAGAACATATGCATAATTCAATTATTAACACTATTATCAAATGTTCCCAAGTTGTAATTAAACCCAAGAATATTACTCAATTTGGAGACTTAGACCCCAAAGAAATTTAAAAAACAAAAAATTTTAATGAAAATACTTTGTTAAAATATGAAAATTTTCATGAGTTTTGATAATAGTATATAGTCTTAGACTTTATGCTTCTTTTCTTATCTCTTCATATGAAATCTCTAATATAAAATGCTTTTCATATATTTTTTCATAAACAAGACATCAAAACATATAGTAAGAATGATTGTCTAACAACGGTCTTTAACGGAAATGTAAAATTATGTTAGAGAAATTATAATGCAACCTAGCCATATAATCCATTAAAAGTGAATTTTCTTGCATCATCATGTCAATCCTTTAGGTTTATCTTTTAAACTAGAAAGTCTATTCTTATATTGTTTCATCTTGTTAATATCATAATACATGACAGTTCCTCTATATTTCACCTTCATTACTTATAGGATAGAAATTTTGGTGGAGCAACTTTTTTATTCCTAATGTAACATTCCAACATTCATCCTTGATAGGAGTGTTCTATCATTTTAGTGTTGCAAATCTAGACCCCGATCTTTTGATTTTATAGATAATAATTATTATTGGGTTGTCTCTATGTAATCTCTTGTTGTTATTATTATTATTATTATTGATTTTTTTCTTATTCACTAACATTTCAGGTATGTCATACACTGCTCAAAGTGATCAACTCAAGACTGGATACAATAGGTTTAAGGTTCTTTAAGAGCCTGTATTTTTACTTTTATTTAATTCTACTTTTATTAAGTTAAAATCTTTCATTTGGTCGATGCTCACTTGATGAATGCTAAACTTGGTGACCGTATATAAATGCAGGGGAGTGAGAAAATTAGAAGTGTAATTCTTTTCTAAACTAATCATACTATATGATCCATATCAAACTGGACGATCAGCTATTTAAAAAATAATTAAAAAATCAAATTGGTATAATTACTATTTTGTACTAATCATACTATATGATCCATATTATAGAGGATGATTAGTAGAAATCAAGATCTCAACTGTCAATATTTTGAAATTCATTATTTGTATTCATTGTATCATACAATACCAATCATACTATATGATATAATCAAATCTTATCTATCGAACTATATAATAAAGGGATAAAATTGGGATTAATTGATCCAGTCAGGTAGTAGTGTATAATTAGATCGATCGTACTATACAACCCGATCTCTACATGGGACGATAATTAATTGCCACCGATCATACGGGATAATAATATAATTTGATTGAACTAATCATACAAGATGATGCCTTATATCTACCAGACGATCATCTCAAATACTTGAAATAATGGTGCAGTGTCTTGTTCTTCTTGTAGTACTAATAGGGCAATTTAAACTAATCATATTGTATGATATCTGATCATACTGTACGATCAGTGTCAATAAAATTGAATAATTAGGGTTTTTATGAAGCCTTGTATTTAAGCTCTCTTAATAGACTTTTTTCAAGTCTTTTAGCTATTGAGTTTTCTGGAGAGAGAGAGAGATTTGAGAGAGATCTTGGAGAGTTTTGGGAAGTAGAAAAGAGTGGTTGTGTGTGAGGGAAAAGGAGTTTGATGGAATTCCACACAATTGCTTCTAGCAAGCTTCTTCCTTATTTCCTCTGAGTGTATTGCTTAGTTTCTTGGATAGCTCAAGGAAGAAGAATTTCAACACAAAGATCATCAAGGTTCTGTGCCTTTACAAGGAGGGTGAAAAAGCATTACAAGGTTCTTTGCCTTCACCAGCAGGATAAAAAAATATTGTAAGGTTCTTTACCTTCACTAGAATGGTGAAAAAAGATGTCAAGATTCTCTGGCACACTGAATTGGTGAAAAGATTATAAGGATTTCTCCACCTAGATGTGGGGGCTAAAGGGGATACACTAAAGTTTTAGTGTAATACCCAGAGAGGATGACTCTGGGAAGTGGACGTATGTCATTATTTGATCGAACAACTATAAAATTCTGGTGTGTTCATTCTAATTTTTACTTTCTATATTTTACTTTCTACAATTTATTTTTCATGAAAAATTCATGTTTAAATATTTATGTTTGATGACATATTCAACCTCCCTTGAACTTTCATTTAGCACATGCTTGGTGAGATTTTGGGGAAAAAATAATCTTTTGGAAAGAATATCCTTTAAAATAATTTTTAAGTTAATTCCCCAATGTGTTGAGCTTCTTAGGCAAATAGAATAATCAAAAGTGGTTATATCAAATTTAACTTCAAACATGAAAGTTTAGTGTTGACCACTGACACAAAGCTTAAGATCTTCATTTCCTTCTTTTTAGATATTTTTTCCTTGCAAGAACATTCATTGATTTCTTATTGCTATAGCAGCAGGATCTTCCTCTAAATTAACCTCCACATGGATTTCTTCTTTATTTCTCACATAAATTTGTTTGCTTAATATTTTTATCATCATAGTTATCTAATTCTAAAGGAGTACAACTTAGGAAGCCAAGTAGCCAAAGCCTTTTTCTTTTTGACATCACAACTTTCTCTTATCTTGTTGTATTAGAAAGATCTAAGGAAAAGAATATTCCTTCAATCTTCTAATAGTAGCTTTCTAACATCGTGCATCAAGGTTCTTCTTAACCTAACACAATAATACCATCTCAATCTAAAACACCATTAAGAAACTAAAAGTGACTCAACCAATACGTTAACTGAGGGTACAAAAAATGGTAATTTGGATCTTATTTTTGGATCATGAAACCAATATTTTATTGTAAGAATAAATTAAGAAACTATAGAGGAGAAAGAAAAAATTTCTTAAATTCACCCTCTTTAATTCTCCTGCTCCTTTTAGTCTCACCTAAAATAAGATCTCTCATACTTATAAGGTCAAACTCTACTCTTAAGAATCTTTCTAATTTTGAATCTCTCTCTCCAAAAATCCCTCCACTATAGAAAAATCGATCATTACCGTCAGACTTTCTTATAGGTATACATGTGCTGAAAAAAATAGACGACTAACCAGTGGAATATATGCTAGTAACATTACAGTGGAATTATTGGTGTATATTCCACCGTGAAGGTACTAGCATATATTCTACCAATTTTTTTGGTAGTATATTTTATATTTTGGCACAATTTCTTCCCCATGCAAAATAACTGACATAAATAATGTCTGGTTACTTAAACTCGACAAAAGATTTCTTATGTATTATCCATCGCTAATGTTACCAATGGAAAATCAACTGGAAAGTTTGAAGGAGAGAGCCCTATTTTGCCCGCTCGTTTGTCTTTCTTATCTTTTTTTTTTCCTCATCATTTTGGTTTTCTCCACTCATATTTGAGACATGCATTGGATGTCATTTCCATTGAGACTAGTCTGTTGCTAATATTTTCCACCAAACTTACCCACGTTCGTCGTCATCCATTATCGAAGTTCGCTGCCTCCATTACTGAAGTTCACCACCTTATTTGCATTTCCTGTAAGTTTTTCCTTTTATCATGGATGTTCTTGATAAAAATTTGCAAGAGATTGTAGCATGCTGTATGCATTTTGCTGATGGTATTCTTCTTGCTGATGAGTCAAGATAGGGATTTGATGTGTAAATTTGTAGTTAAGATTAATATCTTTTTTATTTAGTCTTGGATGTTCTCACTAGACATTTGCAAGAGAATGTACCTTGCTGTATAATTTTTGCTGATGATATTCTTCTTATTAATAAGACTAGAGAGGGAGTTAAAGGTAAAGTTAAATTATGGAGATCAACCTTAGAGTCAAAAGGTTTTCGCTTGAGTAGATCTAAAATTTAATATATTGAGTGTAATTTTAGTATTAATGAACCAAGTTGAGGGATTGTGACTTTGGGTGACCAAGCTATTAATAAAAGTACACATTTTTAATATCTTGGTTGTATTAATGGTGAAATATATAGGGATATTATTAGCATAATTCAAGTTGGATGGTTGAAGTGGAGGAATTCATCGGGCTTATTGTATGATACAAAAGTCCCCTTCAAGCTTAAGGGAAATTATATAAGATAGTGGTGAGACATGCAATGCTTTATGGTGCAAAATGTTGGCCATTAAGCATAATATTAAATTAAGTGTTGCATAGATGAGGATGCTCAGGTGGATTAGTGGATTTACCCTTAGAGACAGGATACAAAATGAGCATATATGTGAAAAGGTTAGAGTAGCACTAGTGAAAGATAAGATTAGAGATAGTCTCCTTAGATGGTATGGTCACATAAAATGATGGTCTTCCAGGTAGTCTAAGTCTCTTTGTATTTTCCCTAAATGGGGGAGATGTTAGGAGGCTGTCATATTTTTCATAGACAAAGGACCTATGTGAAATAAAAATCCATATATTTTTCTTCAATAATTATTAAAATAATATCTAATATATTCATATTATATGTAATTTATATTATGGATATGAGTTCATTTAAGGGTGAATTTTTTTCATTCAGATAGCTTCTCAACTGTCCAGCTTTATCTCAGATGGAATGTTTTGATACTCATATTCTGAACGTAAAAAACAAGTTCACCTAAGCCTAGATAATGTAACTGTTGATTTATACCGTAGAGGGTTCATGCCAAAATATTGGTATTGGATTTCTTATGGTAAGTATGAGCCACATTTCAATTCTCGACATGGCCCGTCTATAAGTTCTAATATAGTTAAGAAAGAAAATATCAAACTTGATCTTGAGAACTTAAATCATGATGTAACCGGAGTACTATTTGAATAATATATGGAAGAGTCATAATATATGGAAGAGTCACCTAATAAGGAGGCATAATATTTTTATGATTTGTTGCATGCTTTCTAACAACCAATATGGAAGGGGTGCACCACTCACTTAGAGTTATCAGTTATTATTAATTTGTTAAGCATCAATGTAGAATATAATGTCCCCCATAAATATTTTAATCAATTCATTGGCCTGCTTAAGAAACCAACCTAGCATATAGCATAATTCATACATATTTATATTGGACTAAGAAGTTGGTTTCCAAACTTAGTTTGACATATAAAAAGATATATTATTATATTAAAAGATAAATGTTATACTATAAATATGATCAATCAGAGATTTCATATCATTACTATAATTCACTAAGACTTAAAACAAAACTTATGACAAAAAGAAAGCTAAGGAACTACCAATATATAGGATGTTTTACTTACCCATAATTCCTAGACTACAGCGGTTATATATATCTATTAGATCTGTTGCACATATGAGATGGAATAATGAACACATCTCATTAAAAGGTGTTATTACACATCTATTAGAAGCAGATACCTGAAAACACTTAACCATACACATCCCACACTTGCCACAGAATCAAGAAGTGTAATATTAGGTTTATACACAAATGGTTTTACTCTATTTAGCTAGTTTGTTTCACCTTATTTATATTGTCCTATGATACTCACCCCATACAATCTTTCCCTAAAGTTGTGTATAACTACTCCTTACATGTTTTTATACTTATCATTATAGGGCAACATAATTTAAAAGCAAAGATTCATGTATTCTTACAACCATTAATTAATGATTTAAATTTATTATGAAAAGAGAGAGTAAGTGCATATGATATCTCCACCAAATAAAACTTTATAATGAGGGCAGCATTATTTTAGACAATTTGTGACTTTCCTAAGTACGGTATATTCTCAAGTTGGAACACTTCCATCAAGTTAGCTTGTCCATATTGTATTGAATATACAAAGTCATTCACTTTAAAGCATGCAGGAAAGAATACTTAGTTTAACTGTTACCGTATGTTCTTACCTATAGGTCATCCTTTCAGGCAAAATAAAAATGTATTTACTAAAAATAAAATGGTGATGTCGTATCCTTCTCCTAGATTAACTAGTGAATAAATATTTGAAAGAGTAAGTTCCATGCCCACAATAGTGGATTCTCCAACATTAGCTTATTATAAATTGCAGGGTATAGTGTCAACCATAATTGGACCAAAAATATATATTTTTTGATCATTGTCATATTAGAGGACAAACTTGATCAGACATAACTTGGATGTAATACATATAGTGAAAAATATTTTTGATAACATATTCAATATAGTCATAGACATCAAAGATAAATTCAACTATAATATAAAAGTAAGGATGGACTTAAATGATATTTGAAGGAGAAAAAGTTTTAGAGTTGAAGGATGGTGAAAATGATAAACTTCTTAAACCAAAAACTCCTTTCACCTTGACTTCAGAATAGAGACGAGCAGTTTATGAATGGGTAAAGACTCTATGGGTACCTGATGGATATTCTTGAAATCTAAGTAAATGTGTTGACATAAAATCTTGGAGATTATTTGGATTGAAAAGTCATGACTATCATATCTTTATGCAATCTCTACTACCAACTGCCTTTAGTTATCTATAAAATCAAATTTATAGCCCTTGATCAAGCTAAGTATCTTATTCAAGAATTTATGCTCTTCAAAACTAAATGCAAAGCACTTGATTTTTATGGAGCAACATATCCCTTTTATTCTGTGTAAACTTGAGAAGATATTTCCTCTAACTTTTTTTTAACTCGATGAAGCATCTACCCATATATTTACCATATGATGCTACAGTTAGTGGACTTGTTCAAGATCAGTGGATGTATCCTTTTGAGAGGTATTTAAATAAACTTAAGAATACTACTAAGAATAAAACACATCCTGAAGGCTCAATATGTGAAGCATATTTAATGTATGATATAACTCAATTTTGCTCGTATTACTTTAAAATAGTGTTACAATCAAGCAAGAGTACTGCACCTCAAAATATGAATAAATCCTAAAATTTATCTATATTCAACAAAAATGATGAACCCATATGCACTACCACCGTATGTTATTTGACTGATGAGGAGTTGAGAGTTACCATATTATGTGTCTTACTTAAACTGTGATAAAGTTGAGTAATTTCTCAAGTATTACTTATCATATTTATATATTTTATTACTCATAAATTTGATCTAAATGCTCATGTTTTCAAGATTTTCATTGATGGTTTGAATACATTAGAAATAATGGAAGTCCAAAAGATAGTGAAAAAAGAATTTCCTAATTGGTTAAAAAATATGGTATATATTTTAACTATTCATTTCAACTAATTTTTCTTATTTAGTTAACATTATTGTCTATAAATATGTTAATAATATACTTTATCTATTAATTAGGTGCATATTTAATGCAGTGATTTATAGTATCAAGGGATACTTGATCTAGCTTGGAAACCAAATAAAGTAGCGAAATGTTGTCCATTTCTTTTGATTAATGGGTACAAATTCCAAGCAAAATTTTGGTGTGAAGGTAGGAAGACAGATAAGTCTTGTGTATATGTAAGAGGAAACATCCATATAGGTTATGATTCTAAGTACTACAAGATATTAGAAGAAATATTATAGTTGGAATATCCTAGTCATGGGAATAATGTATATTTATTCAATTATGATTAGTTTGATCCATAACAGAATAAAGGTATAAGAATACATCTGCTTTATGGTATAATAGAAGTTAAGCGAGGTAGGAGATATATAAAGTTTGACTCATTCATCATTACATGCAAGCCAAATCTATTTTGCTAACTATCCGAGTAGATTACAAGGCAAATAAGATTGGCTCATAGTTCTAAAGATCAATCCTAGGGGAGTAATTGAGAAAACGGCATCAATACCATTAGCACATCAAGAAAAGTTTGTATAAAACTTAAAATATCTTGCTAACGATGTGGACAATCAAATTACAACTAATGAGAATGAGTTGAAATTATAGGAAATAGATTTAAACATAGAGGAAAATCATGAAGAATTTAATAGTTGTGCAGTTATTTCATCATATGAAAGTGAATCAATATAAGGTAAATAATTTTTTACAATCATTTGTGAATCAATAATTTATCTTAACAATATGATTTATTTAAACAGCATGACAATAGTTTGTTTATTTATTTTATTGTTGCTCAACTTCATTTATTTAATTGCTGTGTTATTTTATGATAATTTTTTGATATAATTTATGTTACTAATATTTCTTAAAAAAATTTTATAAATGGCTTCAAGTGGTGAGTGTCACAAGGATTGATCAAAAACTTTTTGGTAGACGCAACAATAAAACAACTCGTGGGCCACCCAGTAGGTCTGTATGTATTGAGGGTACCTCTTCATCTCAGACTGACACTTAAAGTCAGCCTAGCCCTCCTTTACCAACTCCTATAGCCAGTAGCTCATAGTTCTACTCACCAGATCTCTGCTTTTCTTCGTTAAACATCACACAGAGTACTCCTTTCTACCCTTACTAACCACCCACACCTTATAATGGTGGCCCTCCTACTTGTTCATATCCATAATATATCCCTCCATACTATCCCCCACCACCCCATCAACTAGCCATAAGTGGATCTTCCACCCCAGCTACAGCAAAGCAGGAGACAGAGGGTCACATGTTGATTGAACCTGATGGTGACATGTACGTACTTATTATATTTTTAACATGCAACTAAATTTGAATAAATATTTTTCTCACCTAACAAATTTTTTGCAGGCTTCACCCATCAAAACAACCAACACATAAAATATTGGACATAATATAGAGCGTGTATGATGCTCCTTATATTTCTTGGAAGAAAGTCTCAAAAGAAGTGTGGGACATGTGATTTAGAGAGTTTGAGGTTAGTTATTATACAAATATGTTCTATATTATATCTTTTTTACTTAAGCTAACAAAAATATATATTTTATATATTTATGTTTTTAAATGCAAAAGATTTTTGTTGGCTACTCGAGCACAATGATAAAATTAGAAAGAATTTTGAGAAGCATAAGTCGACTTAGATGTGAGATATATTTACAAACAATAAAAAATTAGACGAGCGGCCATTCTGGATTAGTGAGAGTGTATGGGAAGAGTTGAACAGTGCTTGGGGTGGCCTAGAGTACAATAGGAGGGATTAAAATAGACAGAATAGAGCTTCTGATGTTGGGGGCATGGGTAGTTCCCTTCATACTAGGGGTTCAATTCCACATACTAAGAACATGAGACATTTGATAAAGAATTTTAAATGATTTTAATGATTTATTTTAATATGAATACTAATGTAAGTCTATTACAGAAAGAGGTGTTAGGTAGTGAACTAACCCCTATTAAATTCATAGTCATACCCACAAGCGGTAGGAGGACCAGTAATGGGTTGAAGAGCGAGCGAGGAAAGCCTACATAAGTATATAATTTTATTATTTTTATGTCATGTCTAATTTGCTTAAATTTTTATTAATTTTCATAGGAGGAGTATACACGACTTTGTGAGAGCGAGGTTGTAGTATGTAAAGGTTCTTCTAGCAAATTAGTAGAATATTTTGACAACCATATTTTGTCACAAGCAGTAGGATGAAAGTAACATGGTAGAGTTTATGGTTTAGGCTTGCAAGCCTATGCATATGAAGGACATGATATCTGGTGGCTCCAACTTCTTAGCAAGTACCTAGGAGTCCTTATATAGCTAATAGGTAGGCTGCCCTTATAGCCAAGTTAGAGCAGGTCAAGAAAGCACAAGCTAACTGGCAGATGCAGATGCAGAAAACTTATTGTTCGATGAAATGTGAAAAATGAGTGAGCGATTCAGTGGAAAGAATGTAGCTTCAGCAGAGGAGGAGACTAATTTAGATTAGATGTTGTGTAGTTTCTTATGGACATTTGTACTTATTTGTTTTTGGACATCTGTACTTATTTGTTTATTAAACATCAGCACTTATTTGTTTTTGTACATTTGTATAGTTTAAACATTTTGTTGATGGTATTCGTCTTGTTTTTATTTATTTTTATACGTTTATGTTCAATATTTGGTGATGACTTTGATTAGAGAATTATGTTTGAATGTATATAGTATTGAAACTTTTGTATGCATGTTGTATTATAGAAATCAATTTCTTAAGAGGGAAGGGTTTTTTTTGTTTATGCTACAGGTTTCTGGCATAATATCTGTTGGAAATACGATACAACGAAATGAATTTCATGTTTCCAGCGATCTTTTATGCCGATAATTCCAGCGGATTATTCGCCTATCCTATCAGCTGATAGTAGTTTGACAAATCAGGGCGGCAGATTATCCGCCAGTACTTCCGGCTCAACTTTTCCGCCTTAAATATTGGCGAATAAAATGTCGTAATTCGTCTAGGGAAATCGACGTATAACCATCATTTTTTTCGTCAGAATTGTGCTAGAAACTCCACATGAAACATTTCCAGCGAAAAAATTTCACCGTTTATATTTTTGGATGTGCAAATTACCGTTGAATGGATTTTCGTCAGAAATTCGGCGAAAAATGGAAATTTCAGGAGGATTTCCATTGTTTGTAGTGCTCCCTCCATTATCCTACGACATTACTTTTAGATATGTAAGAATGTTCGTTATGATAAAAGGAAAAATGATTATTACACTAAATCATGAGCTAAACATGAGAAATTTATAAGGAGACAGCATTAACTTTCAATAAATAGCATCAGACTGGCATTATAACTACTTGAAAATTCTTTTTTATCATAAAGTCACTCAACTCTTAGGCTAAAGTATTCTAGAGACCTCTTATAAGTTTCTTTCAGCCTCATCAATTCTTCCCACCTTCAAGAGATCATTTTCAACAATATATCAATCATATTGGTATTCCTCTTATCAGTATTGTAGACCTCTCAAAATATATCTCTAGCTTCTTGATAAGTCAGTTGATCTCTTGATCAACTTTGATCATTATGAGCATGTTAGAGAGATGTGGTCATATGGCAAATACCAAGTGATTAAATTGAAGTGATTGCTTTGTAACAAGTATGTGTATTTTCAAAATTCGTATATATTTACATACTTAACACTTTAATTCCTATATTTACTTGCAACACTCAAATCTCTAAATCAAATCAGAAATATCACTCCAATCTTTTACTGTTTCATAAAGCTGCTTTTTAATACAAAAATTTTTTGAAAGCTAAAAAAGGTAATGGTCTAAAACTATCCCAAAAAAATTAAGACTTTAAAATTCCAGTGAAGCTTAAACATATCAATTGCTAATTGCTCACATGTCCAACTAATCTCTGTTAACTTTAGAAACCATGAGGAATTTGTGCAAAACATGCTTGCTAATGCTGTGGTCTGTACCAGCCATGCAATCTTTAATTAGTATTAATCCAAATTTCTGAACTACTTAATTAATTATATTTTAAATTATATTTCCAAAAAATAATGAAATATTAAGAAAGTATTTTTTTTTTATGTGTTTTATATAAATTAAAAAAGAGGAAATGGCTAAGTTTTTAAAGCATGCGAGAAAAAAGTAGGGGTTTCAATGAGCCAAGCCGGCTCAAGTTTAACTCGTTAACAAGCTCCCAGTCAAGTTTATCAAGCCACAAATTCGAGCTTAAGCCTATACTCAATCTCTTATATTAAACAAGCTCGAGCCTGATTCATTTCAGAAGCTCTGCTCAACAAATTAAAATATATTTAATAATTAATTCAAATTAATATTATATAACAATATTTTTTTAATTTTAAATTAATTTTATATTAAAATTATAACAATTAGATCATGAATAATACACTAGCAAAAACCCTGGTGAACTCATTTGTCTGCGGCAAAATCAAACACTTGAGGCTTCATTTTAAACAGCATTTTTACTGCTTTTAAAAGTAATCTTTTAGTTAAAAAATTAAAAAATAATAATAATAAAAAAAAGTAATCTATAAACTGTAGCCTTCTTTCCCATTTCTAGATAGCAAAGATACAATAAGTAATAATAAAACCATAGTTACTGTAACCCCCAACTTAAGTTTCGTTTGAGACAATTTTTCTATTGTTTTCTAAAGAAGCTTTTTAATACATAAATTTTTTATGTAAAATTTTTTGTATTAAAAAGTTGCTTTAGAAAGCAGAAAGAAAACGGTCACAAACAAAGCCTCAGTCATTTCACCACATTATTTCAAACATGGGTTAATCAAGATTATAAATTAAATCATAAACGTAAACACAATCATATCTATCAATCATGGAGATGAAGAAGAAATATTCTTACTCATTGAAACCATTCTACCATTTAATGCTTCCAACAGGAGAAACTTTTATGCACATTGGACAAAAGTATAAACAGCATTTATAATTTCTAGTGTACAACCCACAAAACTTCCCTTCTTATATTACTCTGTAATAATGTGTTTTTTTAATAAAGAGAGAGAATATCATTTCATATATACAACAATGAGAGAAAGTGGGGGCATGAAAATGAACCATAATATACATCATAATTACCTTTTCTTTTTATCTTCTTTATCTCTTTCAAGAACTACAGGAGCTGCAGGTATACTGAACCACCATTCTCTAAATCTTCTAGTCCATCTCTCTGTGCTAGCTCTCCTAGGAGGGGAATACCTTGTGAAAATCTCCAAAAATATCATTAAAAGGAAGAGCTTGACTGGGAGAAAAACAAGAGAGAGAGCTGCCAGAATCAATATCAGAATTACTCTATCTGTTGCCTGCAACATTAAATTGAAACAATTCTATAATCCATTGATAAAAAGATATTTTGGGGAGAAACAAACATAAAAAATATCATTCAATTTATTGCGGCATATGATGATTTAAAACACCTAGATTTTCTTTCTACATATATATATCTACACTGAATTTTTTTTTTCATTTTTACATTACTGGGGCCTGTCAACACATTATCAACCTTCCAATAATTTATTCAAGTAAAACCTCCTTAACAAAACAATCACATCGATACCGGTAATAAGTAAACAATGATAAAACTTCTGCTTGTGCAGGCTAATTGAATATCCACATTTGCTGTAATGTGGAGACAATTCCTGTATCAAACCACAGCAAAAGTCACAATTCATCAAATATCTCAGTAATACATTAATACTAGATTCAAAATTATCAAGGAAGAAATATAGCATTTAAATTCATACTGCCCACTGCTTTGCCACCAAAGTCAAAGAGGTTAGACTTAATGGCCCGCACCATTTGACTGTCTATCTGATCCGAATCATTTTAATGGTACGACATGATTCTCTAATGATATCAAATTGACTACGTAAAAATTATGTGAAATCTTAGTACGATTTTTTTAGCTCTTTGCAAGAGGATTGCGAAGAGCTGGAGATTTCTACCCATGAAATGTAAATCTAGTGGTCCACCTTTTATCTGTGAAAAATTCAAATAAATCAGCATCTGTGTACTTTTAGGCTGAGCCTTTTATTTCTTTTATACAAGATTCTGGTTCCCGATGTTGCTTTGGGGAGTTGAAAAGTTTTATATGTTGCTTGTAGGTGTGTTTTCTAGGATTATGCAAAAAATAACTTGGAACAATTACAGCCAAGGCTATGTCTAATCTTCTGTGGGCAAGAAAGATAAGCCCATCGATTAATCTTTGATACCTCCCTTTGTCAACTTCAGGATTGTTGCTAGCCTCTCCAAATTTGTAGTAGTAGTCAATTGGAACTTTTAAGGGCTTGCATCCCACAAACCTCATTTAGTTTATGTAATATGTATTTTTATTGAGAGATCAATATCCCAATCTTTAAGCGGTCCACATTAAACCTTTCCATTCAAAATGCCTCTAAATGCTATGCAGTCATGACTAGCCAAAGCACCATCAAATCCAAAGAAGTTGACAAATTCCAAATTAACCATTGATATATCTTTAATATTTGAAAATTTTCTCTTCAAGCATTTGTTCCTCTCATTTGATATATGTTTTTCAGTGGAGCAACACAATTTGGGCTTCATTTAACCAAGAATGGTTTTAATAACTAGTAAAAAATGCATCTAATAAGTGAAATTACTAATTATGAAATAAGGCAAGCTAATAGTAAGAAAATAAAATGCTATATTGGATTAAGAGAGAGCTAAACAGTGAAGGAAAGTACTGCTTTTGTTTCATTTTTGAACAAGAAATGTTATAAACCACCTTCAAAAGGTGGAGAGACCTTAATGTCTCTATTTCTCTTATGTCGACATATGATCATTTTCACCTTCTTTATCAAACAATCCCACATGTCATACACAAGATGGAGATAAAGCTTATCTATATAAGCTACTCTTAACATATAATATAGGCATCGTAAAAGCAATAAATTATATAATATAATTAATTTTATCAAACCACAGATCATCCAATATTTTTTCTTTCACAAACTTTGCTTTATCTACATCATCTTCGCAATGCAAGCCATACATGTCATTAATCACGATTGTCTGTAATCCTTGATTTATTATTTTAAATGATCTAATCATAATGATTTTTTATGCAAAATGAATCTCTACAATATTCAACATTTTCAACATCACAAACTCATTGGAGACAATCCCATCAAGTGATTCATGATAAAGGTATTTATAAGGTTGGCATCTCCGACAATGTCAATGATCCAACTGCATTCTTCATAGTGATCTCATTATCTTCTATAGTCTTTGGAGCACAAATATTCTTTTATGTAAAATTCAGTTTGTGAATAATACTAGGAGGCCTAAAATTGGGTGGGTATCCAATCTCAATCTATGTTGATGCAATTTTGCACATCAACAAAACATCAGTGATTGCTACACGAACCATTTTATCTAAATCCAGCATCATAATCACTTCATACAGTCCATAAATTATTGTTGACACAATTTTAGTGTCAACCCGATCAGACCTGATTGAACCCAATCCACCTAATTAAGCCCCGTCAAACCTAAATCGACTCAAATTGGACACAAATTCAGTCCAATTAAGCTCAATCAAATCAATTCAATTCGAGTCCAATTTCACCAAATTGACTTGATCGAATTAAATCGAACCCGTCAAACCTAATTCAACTCAAATCGGCGTCAATTCGAGTTCAGCCAAATTGAATTCCAATCGACCCAAATCAAGTCCGATTCAGGCTCAATTTCAATCCAATTGATTAAATCTGAGCCCAATTGACTTTCCAAATCAAATTACGCATACGACAACTAAAATGTGAATCCTTTGTCTCTGTTTTATCGTGCTTTTCTGTCTGATTTTTGCAGCTGTAACAGGGATCGAGTTGCAGAGAAAATCAAGCTGCAATTCCTCGTTTCATGTATAGAGGAAGCCGAGGGAGGGAAAGCTTCTTAGAGTGCTTTATTATGGGCATATTGAAAGACCAGAAAGTGAGAGAGGGTCATTCAGTCTTTTGTTCCTTGCGTGCCCGAAAAAATGAGAGCCCCTTCCTCCATTCGGCATCCTGTGTACTTTGGCGTGCGTCCCCTGCGTGCTTCCTTCCAACCGAGAGAGAGCAAGAGAGAGCTTCTTGTTCGCTCAGGAAAATGAATGATGTGTTACAGTACAAACCCCGCTTTCGCAAGCATTAGGTCCCATTTTCCCCGAGGTATATTGGATTTTAAATTAACCAGATTTCCCCCAATGACCGGCATCAGGGTTCATTTAATTCTGAGCTCCCACTTCCTATGAGGACAAACCCTCATAATTAATTACATCTCCTAACGCGTAGAAGAGAACTCTCAATTAAAGATGAATTAATATTTAGACATGCAACAGTTTTAATTTTGGTTGTGGGGGATGGAGGTAAACTCGACCAAGATCCCATGGTTTCGTCGTCCGGGTATATCATGGGTTTCAGTCTACCAACACTAACAACTGTTTTGATTGTATTGTCCAGGGAATTTGATTAGCATCCATGGGTTGCCTCCTCTCAAAGATCCCGAGTAAACGGAAGTGGATAGAAATAGGTTATTTGATTTGGGTTAGGACTTGTGGCTCCTCTTAGGAGTTATCTGTAGTTTAGATTTAAGTTGGGCCTGACAGTTCCTTTAGGAGTTGCCGGTATGTTTGGATTTGGGTCGAAACTTACGGCTTTCAGTGTAAGTAGCTCGTGTGGTGGGTCTTACGGCTTCGTTTAGAAGTAGCTCGAATAGCAAGTCTTATGACTTCCCTTGGAAGTAGCCCTGAGATTTTAAAAGGTTGGGTCTTACTGCTTATATTAGAAGTAGCTCATTTAGTGGTCTTACAGCTTCATTTAGAAGGAGTTCGTGTTACCAGGTACGTATTATTTGTTCTGGAAAAGTTTTCCCTAACATCCTGATTAAAGTGGGACTTACGGACTATATTAGAGGTGGCCCATTGGTGGTTTAGGGTTAATTTGCTTTTACTTGAAGATTTCCCCTAAAGTCGATTTTACGACTTCTATTAGAAGTTGTCAATCATAGGTTTAGGTTAGCAGGGTTTTAATAAACATGTAATTTTACATTTAAGTGAGACTTAATGCTTCTATTAGAAGTAACCTGTGTAGCGAGTCTTAACAGCCTCTATTAGAGGTGGCCCACAGTTTAACTGAGAGTTCAAAAATCCCTAAAAAATCTCTCAAATATCAGGTCTTACAACTTCCTTTGGAAGATACCTAAAGGTGGATTTAGAGTTAGGTTACTTTTACCAAAAGATTTCTCCTAACATGTTAATTAAAGTCGAACTTACGATAAAAAAAAAATCGGACTTATGATAACTATTAGAAGTTGTCGAATGAATTTTAGGTGCTCAATGATTCACATAGTAGATTTATTTAGTGAAATAGTTACCAATAAGATTTACTACTATTAGAAGTGACCTATATGACTTAGATTAATGAGGACTTAGTTTTACGCACTTCACTATCTAAACAGCAGCGTTAGCATCTTGTTTTACCTACAATAGCATATTTACTTTAAGTACTAGCATTTTTAATAGTTTTGCTTTAGTACTAGCCTTGCCTACAGTAGTAGCTTTGTTACATCTATAGTTCTAGTTTTCTTTCAGCACTAGTTTTACCTGTAATAGAAGATTTACCTACTTGTTTGTCAAATACTTGTTTGTTTTAGTGCCTACTTGTTTTAGAACCAGTTCTATTTTACCAGTATTAGTTTTATTTTACCAGTACTAGTTATGTTTTACCCTGTGCTAACTTTCGTCTACATATTTGCAGGTGTTCCTAGCTAGCAAATGCAGTAGCTAGAGCTTGTAGCTGCAAAGTTTACCAGGAGTTGGAGCTTATGAAGAGGGGTTTAATTTAGGATTTTGGACTTTTCTTTCTATTTAATGTTTTGCTTAGTTTTTTTTAGGAGTTTTAGTTTTAGTGTTGGTTGTAAGTAATGTCTAATAATGGAAAGCAATGATTTCTATTATATATTTTGTTTTATTGAGCTAACTAAAAATGCACCGGAGTGGCTCTCCCCTCCACTCTTTACTTGCATTTTAAATTTCTTTGTTAGTTGATTTAAAGCTTAAATTATAAATTAAAATTAAACTCTTGGCTCATTAATTAATTTTAAATGTATTTTAAAATTATTTAAATTGTTTGCTCAATTAATTTAATACAACAACATCAAGCCTTTGTCCCGCAATGTGGGGTCGGCTACATGAATCCTTTTTCGCCATTGTGTTCGGTTAAAAGTCAAATTCTCATTTAAATCTAATAAAGAAAGATCATTTCTAATATTTTCTAACCAAGTTTTTTAGGTCTACCTCTACCTTTCTCAACATAAGTCAAATCCAATACCTCAACTTTCCTAACAGGGTAATCGGAAGGCCTCCGTTTAATGTGACCAAACCATCTAAGGCGACTCTCTCTAATCTTATCTTCCACTGGAGCTACTCCAACCTTTTCACGTATATGCTCATTCCGTATCCTATCTCTAAGGGTCAAGCCACTCATCCATCTAAGCATCCTCATCTCTGCAACACTTAACTTAGTATTATGCTTCTCTTTTAATGGCCAGCATTCGGCACAATAAAGCATTGCAATTATTATTATTATTATTATTATTATTATTATTATTATTATTATTATTATTATTATTATTATTATTATTATTATTATTATTATTATTATTATTATTATTATTATTATTATTATTATTATTATTATTATTATTATTATTATTATTATTATTATTATTATTATTATTATTATTATTATTATTATTATTATTATTATTATTATTATTATTATTATTATTATTATTATTATTATTATTATTATTATTATTATTATTATTATTATTATTATTATTATTATTATTATTATTATTATTATTATTATTATTATTATTATTATTATTATTATTATTATTATTATTATTATTATTATTATTATTATTATTATTATTATTATTATTATTATTATTATTATTATTATTATTATTATTATTATTATTATTATTATTATTATTATTATTATTATTATTATTATTATTATTATTATTATTATTATTATTATTATTATTATTATTATTATTATTATTATTATTATTATTATTATTATTATTATTATTATTATTATTATTATTATTATTATTATTATTATTATTATTATTATTATTATTATTATTATTATTATTATTATTATTATTATTATTATTATTATTATTATTATTATTATTATTATTATTATTATTATTATTATTAAATATATAACCCTCTTCCCCACTCACTATTTCAAAAACAGAGAGGGGTGGACGGCTTGGGAGGCAAGTGCATGCGTTGGAGGCCAAATCAGGTTTTAAGCTAGCTATCGGACGCAGAGTAGCAGCAAGGTCGGAGTGGGGTACGAACGATTAGTCATTCATGTGCTGAAGAACGGACGAATGAGACTCTCATTCAATAAGGGTCAGGCACAAATTCGATCGGGAGGTTAGAAGGGCCATGACCAAAAGCTACATTGGCGAATTGGGGGGTGCTTTACACGTGGGAGACGAAGTAAGGATCATGGATTAATCGTGGTTGGGCTAGCCATTGGAAGTTCGTTCGATACGGTCGATCAGACTGAAATTTAGGTCACAGACGGGCGGGGAACACAGGCTAAGAGGCAGTAGTTGCCTGTGGTCAGACAAAAGGCACAGAAATCAAAGGCGGGCGTGGCCGGGAGAAGCCAGAGGCGGGCTGTCTGCTCTGTCAGACGGACATAGAGGGCTCGATTGTTGTAGCCAGAGAGAAGGTCGAATCGTAATTCACTCGATTTTCAAAGAACATGAGTTAGCTTATATCTTCTGTTTCTTCTTCCGTTCCCTTTCTGTGAATCAGTATTGAGGCGGTGGTTATCTCACGAACGTAGAAGTGATATGGTTCATTTTTGCCGGTGTTAGTATATAATTATGTTATTTGTTTGTATTTGAACACTTCTCCTTCCATTCGGGAGCCATCCTCAATGCGGCATCCAGAGCCATGCGTGATGGGAAGATCGGATGAGTGAGGGAGCGGGGAGATCTTTCGAGTGGACCAGAGGCCTTCTACATGCGAGCCTAGGGCCGAACCAAGTGCAAAACAAGATCGAGTGAGGTGGTCTGATGTGAAACATAATTGCATAGATGAATTGCTTAAACGAAATTTGCACGCTTAATATTCCTAGAAAAAATAATTATATCTTAATGGTGAATTTAAACGATGAAATAAAGCACAAAGAGCGATAAGACAAGTTTAGGCTAAATCACATGCATAGAAGTTAAGATCATAAAACAGTCAGTTTATCTAACATTGCATACATGGATGGCTTCAACGAGAGATCCCTAGGTTAACAATAAGATTAGTTACTATGCAAGGATTCCTCACTCAACTCCCTAAATTACTATGCTTTAGCGGAGGGATCAACAAGAATCGTTGTGAATCAAACTACAACCACAATTGAACGGTGAATTAGGAAGATATACGAATAGGAAGAAACATTTACCAAAGGGAAAGACAAATACGGAGCTCCGGCATAGTCACTTTGGTGTTGGGGAAGAAGTGGGCAGCAACACAAGGTTTGGGAACCTCCTGGACAGCAATCGGAGACCCTCTGGACAGCAAGTCTACCGTAGGAAATCTGCTAGGATGGCTGGACAGCAACTAAAGATTTTTGGATGGTCACTAGGAAAGACTGGCTAGCAATTTTGACCCTTGAAAAACTTTGGACAGCAGCCTTTGAGGTTAGAAACGCCTTGGACAGCACTTGAGGGATTTCTGGTCAGAAAACAGGAGCAGATCTGGCAACACTATGGCTGATCGGAGTTTCCAGGACAGCAGTTTCTTAGTGGGACAACAATTTAGAGCAGGTCTTAGGAGCTAGGTTTTGAATTTTGAATCCCCAAATAATGTAGAAAGGAGGGAAATTCATTCCTTAATGAGGGGTTGATTGAAGCAATTAGTGGGAGGTGATTTAAAGAGGCGAGAGAGAGAGAGAGAGGAGGGGGGAAGGAACTGGCCAAGGAGAGAGGAGAGAGATAGGGGTTAGGCATTAAGGAGGTGGGCCCAAGCAATTAAGGTGATTAGGGACATAAATCTGAAATTAATTTTAGATTTATGTTGAATGAGGACCTCTCCTAAATTAGAGGGGGATCATTAAAGAGGATTTAAATTCAAATCTTTGAATTTTGAATTTTAAAACTCCTCCTAAATTGGTGGGCTAAATTAGGAAAGATTTTATGATTGAATGGAATTCAGATTTTGGGAGCTATGGGGCGAAAGGGGCCGGTGATTGTGGTGGTGCCTAGGGGACGACGGATGGGGAAGTTTGGATGCCGGCGGTTGGGAAGAGGCTGGGGAATTCCCAGCGGCTTGGAGGATGGGTGGTGGGCGACGAGATGTGGGGAAGGGGACGGGTGAAGGAATCGACGGAGAGGAAGGTTGAAGTGGCCGACGGCTATGGGGCTTTGGGTGGGGAAGCCGGCGGGCGGGGAATTTGGGGAGGTGGAGCCGACGGGTATAGGGAGATGGGGAAGGGGAAAACAAATGCCAGGAAAATAAGAAAAAAAAAATTGGAAAATCTAGGGAGCTACAAACCTCAAGTATCTCCTCTTCAAGAACTCACAAAGAGATCTTGGGAATCTCGGAACTCACAAAGAGATCCTTCTCCTCTCATGAACTCACAAAAAGATCAAACAAGTAGAATAAACTTTCATTAACAACTCATCATCTCATAATACAAAACAACTAGCCTATAAATAGGCTCAAGAAAAGAAAAGAAATAAAAGTAAAATGCCCTTCGGGCTACAACACTACCTGACCACCCGTAAGGGTATAAAGGGAAAAACAACAATATAAAATAAACTAGTATATAAACATATAAATAAATAACTCAAGATTGTAGCTGTTGATCTCCGATTTCCTCATCATTCTCCCTAGGTGGGAGAAAACTCGACTCCGTCGAGTGGGTGTCTCAAGAACTATCGTGTATCTGAGTCGATCAATTGTATATCCTTGTGCTCTAATCATGTATCCTCTAACTCTGGTGTACCTCTCCACCTCATCAGCTATCTTCTTCGTCCACCCTCAATTGTAAAAATAATGTCATCACTCGGAATCATGTCAATCTTCTCCGCTATAGGTAATTTGGGAATATTTGGGGAGTGGAGGTAGGCTGGGGTTCTCACGGGGTGGGGTCACACAAGGTTCAATTTGAAGTGGAGGTGGTGGGTTAAACTCTAGACCCTCATAGGTTACTAATTCTTCTATGTTAATAGAGGGATGAATGTTGAACTCTGCAGGCAGATCCACCACGTAAGCACTATCAATGATTTTCTTGACTATTTTAATTGGTCTCGCACTTCTATCATGTGATTCCTTTACAGTTCCTTGTGGTAACTGCGCCGGACGAATCCGCACCGTCGCTGAATTACCAACTTCAAAAGCTTTAAATTATTGTTTTTGAATTCAGCATAAAGTCTATAATTATTATTGTTCTGTTTCAATTAGGCGTGCAACTTCCTTAAGTATATCATGCGGATGCGATGTAAATGCGGTATGTTTTTAGGCGAGGTAATTTCAAGACTCAAAATAAATAATGATGTGATGCAAGAGACTTAGTATGCATTATGATTGGCATATACTTTGGGCCTACACAAAAGTTTTAATCAGAGGATAAAATTGGAGAAAACATACTACAAAATACACACAACATACTAACTCACAAGTACACAAAGATGGGAATAAAGATTAAACAATCACAAAATGAGAGGACATAAAGCTGACATGTTTAAGGGAACCGGTGTAGAAGGAGCAATGAAGACATTCTCAGCTAAAAGGGCCTTTTCATTGGGAGTTTCAGCTAGGGTCTTGGATAGTCTCCAAGGGGCAACCAGGTAATCAAGCAAAGTTGTTCAACTAGGGTAGAGAGGGTCCTTAAGATGGGCACGAAGAAAGAATGTATAATGGAGGGATCAGGCACATAATAAGACAAGGGGTCCTGACTTACAACCATCATGGGATAGCCCAAAGAGTCACTAACAGGTATGTGATTCAAAAGATAGGATAGATTGTTCAAAACAGGTGTGGGCACAACAGTTAGAGAGGTGTCATGAAGGTATGGGTTAACGCTCTCTCTAATATTAAAGTCGGTACGAGAAAACTTGAGATAAGGCCACTCAAGAAGGACACACTCTCTCAAGTGTAGATCTAATGGCTCAACCTTTGAAATATACTCCAATAAATCAAAAGGAGGCTCATTTTTTCAATCAGGCTCAATGTTATTCAAATTCAACTTATTGTCTTCTGAATTCATATGAATATCCTCAATAGGATCAGTTTTAAGTATAACCCTAAGGTTGAAAGATTTGGGGTTAGTTAAATCGGAATTCAAATCAGGTAGTAAGTTCAATTGAACCACTTCCGACTCGAGATTATTACCAACAAAATTATTCAAAGTCAACTCAGTAGGTGATACAACTAAATCAGGATCTTCTGAATGTAAATTCAATGTGTTCTATGTTAAATTGGCTTCTTTCGAGATCACATTATTATCGTCCAGGCAGAATTTATCCAAAGAGTTATCCTCGAGGAGACTAGGATAAGGGAGGGCTAAGGTGTCGATGTTTAAAGGTTCCAACTTTCCTAGCTCAGGGTTTAAGTCATGCCGGGAGTCTGACTCAATCACTTCAGTTTCATCCTCAAAAAAGTCCTCTTTATCGTTAGTATCCACGAAATGGATGTATTCAATCTCAGGCTTAGTAGATTTCTTCTTTTTAATGCAATTCTTTATTAAAATCACACCTGCAGGGTCAAGGACTGGGATGGCTAGAAGTAGGTCCAAGTGGGGATTCATATGAGATTGATCCAACAGAAGACCCAATAGAGAGCCAACCATCAAGGTTAGGTGAAGACCTACAGGGTGGGGCAGGAACCCTGATGTTACTAAAAGATGGGTGGTCTCGACCACAGTAATGTCCACTGTTTATTCCAACAAAAGAGGTAAGGTGGTGCTCTAGATGACGGTCATTAGTAGAGGGTCGGTATTTTAAATTAAGTACTCACCTCATGTCTTTCCAAGTAAGGTACTCACCGTGAGACTCTTTATGATCTTCCAATCTTATCAAAAATTGAAGAGCCTGACCTTTGAGGTGAGACTTAGCGATGCTAACCTGGTGGGACTCAGGAATATGACGTGATTCAAAATAGTCCTCTAATTGTCTAACCCATTCCCTAAAGTAGTAAGGGTCCGAGGAACCATCAAAGGTGGGTAAACGGTAATGTGACTCTAAGTGAGGTCGTTGAGGCTTAGGCTCAGGTCTAGGTTGATAAGCATAGTGGGGCATCTTCCGACTAGCATGATTAACCGAATGAGGCACGTACTTAGAGTAGGGAGAGTCGACATATTCCTCCTTCGTGGTTTTAGTTAGAGAGCCTACAAGACTAACTAGGTCATCTAACTTCATTTGAAATCCTATCGAGTTCATTGGAAAGTGCTAAGTGATGCTTAAAGAAGAATGGGCATAAGGGACATCATTTAGACACTAAGTTAGACTCACTAAAGGGTGCAGAAAATGTTTGGACAGCAAGCTAAGCTAGTGGTTTAAGTCACCTAGTCGCTTAGGAAGGTTGCTAAGGCTTGGACAGCACTAAGACACTAAATGAACTGCTCCTAATGCAACTAAATGGTGCAGATTTTGTGTGGACAACAAACCACAGCAGTTGGTGAAGCTGCCTAGGTGTTTAGGATGGGATTTGGGAAGTTGACAGCACCTAAACACTAGGTTAAGGTCATCAAAAGTCCTCTAAATGCTGCATAAATTTTCTGAACAGCAAGCCATAATGATTGTTTAAGTAACCTAGACAACTAGGGATGTTATTGTGACAAGGACAGCACTTAAACAATGACATGGACTAATTAAAGTGATGAAAATGGTGCAGGAATTTAATGGGCAGCAAGGAAAACAGTGAAATAAACATAATTAAACAATGGTATGCATGCCAACAAGCACATGGTTGCTTAGGTAGACTCCAAGGATGTTTTCTAGCATATGTCACCTATGCCTACCATGCTCTGATATCAAATATGATGTGAAACATAATTGCATGGATGAATTGCTTAAAGGAAATTTGCATGCTTAATATTCCTAGAACAAATAATTATATCTTAATCGTGAATTTAAACGACGAAATAAAGCACAAAGAGTAAGACAAATTTAGGCTAAATCACATGCATAGAAATTAAGATCTTAAAATAGTCAGTTTATCAAACATTGCATACATGCATGGTTTCAACGAGAGATCCCTAGATTAACACTAAGATTAATTACTATGCAAGGATTCCTCACTCAACTCCCTAAATTACTATGCTTTAGCGGAGGGATCAACAAGAATCGTTGTGAATCAAACTACAACCACAATTGAACGGTGAATTAGGAAGATATACGAGTAGGAAGAAACATTTACCAAAGGGAAAGACAAATACGGAGCTCCGGCGTAGTCACTTTGGTGTTGGGGAAGAAGTGCGCAGCAACACAAGGTTTGGGAACCTCCTAGACAGCAATCGGAGACCCTCTAGACAGCAAGACAGCCGTAGGAAATCTGCTAGGATGGCTGGACAGCAACTAAAGATGTTTGGATGGTCACTAGGAAAGCCTGGCCAGCAATTTTGACCCTGAAAAACTTTGGACAGCAGCCTTTGAGGTTAGAAACGCCTTGGACAGCACTTGAGGGATTTTTGGTCAGTAAACAGGAGCAGATCTGGTAGCACTATGGCTGGTCGGAGTTTCCAGGGCAGCAATTTCTTAGTGGAACGTCCAGCAATTTAGAGCAAGTCTTAGGAGCTAGGTTTTGAATTTTGAATCCTCAAATAACGTTGAAAGGAGGGAAATTCATTTCTTAATGAGGGGTTGATTGAAGCAATTAGTGGGAGGTGATTTAATGAGGCAAGAGAGAGAGAGAGGGGGGGGAGGAGCCGGTCAAGGAGAGAGAGACAGGACGAGAGAGGGTTAGGCATTAAGAGGGGGCCCAACGCAATTAAGGGGATTGGGACATAAAAAAAATTTAATTTCAGATTTATAATGAATGAGACCTCTCAAATTAGAGGGGGGACATTTAAGAGAGGAATTAATTCAAATCTTTGAATTCTGAAATTTAAAATCTCCTCCTAAATTGGTGGGCTAAATTAGGAAAGATTTAATGATGGAATTGAATTCAGATTTTGGGGAGCTTGTATGGGGGGAAAGGGCCGGTGATTGTGTGGTCCTAGGGAACGCAGGTGGGGAAGTTTGGGTGCCTCCGGTTGGGAAGAGGCTGGGGAATTCCAGCGGCTTTGAGGATGGGTGTGGCGGCAGGATTGTGGGGAAGCAGGGAGGTGAAGATCGACGGAGAAGGAAGGTTGAAGTGGCTGGCGGCTAGGGGCTTCTTGGGTTGGGGCAGGTTCGGCGGGTGGGAATTTGGGAGGGTTGAAGCCGGTGGGTGTAGGGAGATGGGGAAGGGAAAAACAAATGCCAGGAAAATAAGAAAAAAAAATTGGAAAATCTAGGGAGCTACAAACCTCAAGTATCTCCTCCTCAAGAACTCACAAAGAGATCTTGAAATCTCGGAACTCACAAAGAGATCATTCTCCTCTCATGAACTCACAAAGAGATCAAACAAATAGAATAAACTTTCATTAACAATTCATCATCCCATAATACAAAACAACTAGCCTATATATAGGCTCAAGAAAAGAAAAGAAATAAAAGACTAAAATGCCCTTCGGGCTACAACATTACATGACCACCCGAAAGGGTATAAAGGGGAAAACAACAATAAGAAATAAACTAGTACATAAACATATAAATAAATAACTCAAGATCGTAGCCGTTGATCTCCGATGTCCTCATCATGGTCGCATGCAAGACCTCTTCCTATGCGCGTAAAAGTCGAACTAAGAGTCGTTGCTGCTCAACTGAGAAATAGAGAAGCTTCTACTTGCTGTTGTTTTCCCCTTCTTTAAACTAAGAGGGAAATTTCTTTTGCTTAGTCTTTTAAAAAGAAAAGTCTTCCAAGATCTGAAAGTAAGAAGTGCTGCCACTTGCCCTTTCTTCAAAAATCCTGTGGAGGTCAAGTGAAGACATTTGGAAATCAATGAGGGAAGTGAAGTGGAGAGGTGTGAAGGCTTTTAAAAGGTGAAGACCTGCTGTAGGAATATTTCTTTTCTCTTACACTCACTCTGGCAACCTTGTGACAGCAAAATCAACGTCCGGAGCGCTTTGGACAATAAGTTTCTTCCTTCAATTCGCCTTTGCAAGGCGAGAGCATTTTCGGTCGCATCGAGACTTACTTTGGTGAGGTAAAATTTCTCAAACTTAGAAAACCTAGGTCTCCAAGCCTTTTGTTTGTGTGTATGACGCTCTAAACACCTTAGGTCCATAGAAACCTTGCGTTTTGCTTTCCAAAACCCCAAAAATGATGCATATGTTCGCTGTCCTCTTAGTCAAATTGTGGAAATCCGGTGATTTCTTATGATTTGCTCTCATGTGAGAGCCAAAAGAGGGTCGCGGCGAGGCACCTAATCGTTGAACTTGTGTCCAATGTCCCTATCTTGCATGCAACACATTCATGTTGTGTCCAATCCTTCTCCTTTGATCAAACCCTAGGCTAGACGTTGTCATTTGATCATAATTTGAATGATGCCGGCACATAGGTTTCATATTATAACATGCACCACTTCCTTAGCAAATCACAGGTTGTGTCAAAATTAACTTAAAAATATAGGAGGTTTGCATTGCTATGACACTCGGGATTTTTTCCAAATTTGTTAAATGTTCAAGTATATGTTTCAATTAATTTATAAAGTTTACAAGCAAGTAGTGATGTATTTCACGAACATTCATGTTTAAGTTTCAAATCTCACGATGAATAGATTGATTGAAATCACTCTTGATGTTTCTCCAAATTTAGAGAGCTGAAACAAGTAAAGAAAAAAGTCCAATCTGAATGTTTGCACACTTAATCAAATTAGTTTGCACACTTAATCAAATTAATTTGCATCACTCAAATCCTAGATGAAATCATGTTGCGGGTCATTTGCTTATTTTGTTGTTTACCTAAGGTTTGCAAATTCATAAGCATGCTCATTTAATTTTTTTTTTTAATGGTTGTAAAGCAAAGATGGAGTATTATATGGCTTTCAAAGGCCTATAGATGATACCCCACCACACATTGAAATTATCTAAGCATGTTTGGTGCAATTTGCAAGTTGATTGGTTAAGGGCAATGACAATTAACCTATGCATATGATGAAACTCCTAGAATGATAAAGCTATATCATGCATACTCCTAGGTTTCTCTTAGATCATGACAAATTGATCTTTAGAATCTATTTAGAGGCATTTAAGTGATCTTCCTATATTAAATGAGTCCAAAACACTCTTATAAGAAAATGGAGAGCTCTCTATCAAATGCCTATCTCCCTCTTGCATAAAATTTGAAGCCTACCATAATCTTTCATTGCATGAATCTTAACATCCCTTAGGAGCTATCACCAATCTTCTTTATGCATGATATTTTGGACTTCCCTAAAATCTAAATGCATCATGTCGTAAGCTCTTGATTTTAGAACCAAATTCTAAGTTCTTTCATTTCATTTGTTGGGACACAAAACCAATGAATAATCTTTAGACATAGGATCTAAATCCTAGTTTCCATCATTTGTCTAGCCCCAAATTAGGCAAAAGAATATCTCTCTTTGAACACCAAATGTTTAAAAGAATATTCATAAATTTGCAATCCCTACATTGCATTTTCTCCTCCCTTTTCTACAAGCCAAAATTGTAGAAAATTCTTAACTTTTCTTAGCCTAAAAGCCATAGGAAATCCTCCAAAATCCTTGCTAGGTGCCTTTCCTAAACTCATCTAAAAGTCTCTAAATGCCTTTGGAGAGTTTAGGAGAGCATAAGTAGATTATAGGAATCAAAATTCCATCCCTATTCCATCCTTCCAACTAAAGTTAGAAAAATGAGCTCCCCTCTTTGAACACCTAAAAGTTCAAAGAAACTCTTCCTAATTTGTAATTCAAATTTACATATCACCCTCCCATATTTACCTAAACCAAACTAGGTAGATAATCATGCATCATTGAATACAAACTTCAATGAATGCTTCTTGACTTGTATTCCCAAAGCTATAAGTCTCACTCCTCTTTTTTATGGACTCCGAAAGTCTTAGAAAATTCATATCTAACCAATTCATTTGTTGAGTCAAAATTAACAAATAATCACATATAAGCAGAGGGATATAAATTGTATCTCTTTAATTCTCCTAACCTAAGTTAGGTAAATGAGTTTCTTTCTTTGGACACCCAAAAGTTCAAAGAACTCTTGATTTGTAGTCCAAATTTACATATCATTCCATGCATTTGCTTCATTCACATTAAGAAAATCAAACATCTCACGTTAAACAAAAAATTTAATGATAACTCATGTGGTTTGTAACTCCAAAGTTACAAATCTTCCTCACCTATTGAGCCAAAATCAATAGGTGCCACCAAACATAGGAATCAAAATCCTAGCTCCTCCCATTTGCTGATCCCAAATTAAGCAAATGAATCCCTCTCTTTGAATACAAAAACTCAAGGAGAACTCTTGATTTTTAGCCTCAAAACTACATGCTTCCTCTCACTTCTATGGGCTCTAAAAGCCTTAGAAGATTTCTAGCCTTAGCCCAAAGAGATTTCCCCTCTCTTTAGCTCCAAAAGCTGAAGAGAATTCTCCAATCTCTTAGCTCCAAAGCTTTGGGGTCTTTCATTCTCATCTATTTTGATCCCCAATCAAGTAGGTGATCTCTCTATTGACTCAAACTCGAAGTAACAATTTCACTTAACCAAAGTAAGTGTTTTCTCCTCTCATGACATTTAAAATATAACATTTAAATGTCCTTTAAGAGCCTCTTTCTATTGAAATTCACCTTACCCTATTAGGTGGATTTCATAAAATCCTAAGTCAAATCCTTAGGCATGACATCTTACCCTATTAGGTGGACATTTTTCTCTTATCCAGATATTAGAGAACTCTAAAATTCATAAAAATCATTTAGGTTTCTTTTGATACAATGATTAATCTTTCCACTCCAAAAGGTGAAATTCCTACATTAATGAATCTTAGGATTTCATAAGTAGCATGCTTGCCTCAAAGCAAGCAGTGGTTATTTTATGAGTTCTTCGTAAACCTTCTAAATATTAAATAATTAAAAAATTAAATAAAAGCCTCAAGTCACAAACAACTTGAAGTGAAATACCCCTAGGATTAAGATTAAATATCTAATATTCCTCAACAAAATAAAATGCTTATCGTAGTGTGTCATACCACACATCCGGCACACACTTAGGTGCACAATCATAGGCAAGGTGGGACTAGAATTTTTCTTTAATTGTGCTTGTGATTAACATTGTGGTGTGATGCTTATTGGATTGTCTGCGTTGTGTGTAGTTGTCTTTTAAATGGATAGGATGGTTTACATTGTGGGCACTTATCTCTACCTGGATAGGATAGAGATTTTTTTTTCTCCAAGTGGACTGACACTTCTCCTCAAAGAGGCGTGCAGTGTCCGACAACGTGTCCGACACGACACTCGTCCGACACTCCAACACGTGTCGGACACGCCGAAAACGTGTCCAATTAAAAAAATATTAAAATCAAATTGGACACGCGTGTCCGCGAACACGCTTATCTGAAATATTTTAAAATTTTTTAAAAATATAATTTCTTATATTTGACGAGATTTAAACTAAATTTATTATTTCCTATCCACAACACCAAATCAACGTTTGCATTTAATACCCATTCATCGAATATTCTCATTTTCATTTCTCTTTGGCAGTGAATGTATTTTCATCTCCTCTCTTTTTGCACAATTACAAATCTCTCTCTTGTTGAACCAGAGTTGAAAGCAGTGATATTCAATGATGATAATATTAAAGGCCAAAAACAAACCTCTAAAGCTAATCCTAGTAGTTGAAGCTTGAATGATTGATGTTGTAGTAAGTGATTATTTGCTTATATTTTTGTGGTTGCACTAGATATTTTGTACTAAATATTTTATATTATAAGCTAGACAAGTTATCATGTCATTCATTTATTATTGTTTGTCATTTTTAATATGATATTACATTAATATATATACACTATATAAAAAAAATGTATTGCCGTGTCCGCGCCGTACCCGTGTCCTATATTTTCTAAAAACGTCGTGCCCCGTGTCCGTAACGTGTCATGTCCGTGTCGCTGTGTCCGTGTCCGTACATCATAGTGTCTAAGATGGGGTAATTAAAACATAATTATAAAAAATGCTTGCACACAGATACTGCTTAAAACTCCCCAATGAGGCATGGCCAATATGATAGAAACATGGCTTGGCAATTTAAGTACCAGGCAATTCTGTGATGTTATTTTTTTCATATAAATGCTTCTAACTCTATTTCTGTTTTGCAAACCTGGGTCTTTTATATTTTAAAATATATTTGTTGGATGTATATGTAAACTTGTGGGATATATTTAAAGGAGAGATGGATTAAAAGGATGAACACACACAAGTCGAGTCTGTAATTATTCTGGGTTTGTATAAGGCAGGCAACTCAGCTGCCACTTTTGTAGCTTTCCCAAAATTGTAATAATTCGGACATTATACTTTACTTTCCTTTTGGTTGATTTATATAAACAAGTATGTTTTGATTGTTTACTGAGTGCGCATTAGAAATGTATGTTTTTTTCTAAATTTCTTCACTTGTTTTAAGAGGGAGTGGCCTGGACTTTGTTATGTGGTAGGCTCTTAGGATAAAACTATTTTTTCTTTCAATTAACATGTAAACAATCTAAAATCAATCATGGGAATAACTAAATTTCAAATAAAAAAAAATTTGCATGGCTCACTCTAAATGAGCTAAGTTTTCAAAAACTAAAATTATCATGTATGGTCGATGTGTCACATATAGAAAGTCCTCACTTGAGAACTAGATAACAAAAATCTACATTCAATGAGTCAGCATATGCATACCCACATGATTAGGCATATTGGCCTAAAAGCCAAGCTGTAAGTCATATCTTCTAAATCAAAAATTGTTTTCCCTATTCTTCATACAGATTGAGATCGGTCTACATAATTTTAAAAGTGATTAGGTGTGTTAGCTGGTAGTCCTTTTTAAGTAGGATTATAAATCCGGATGTCGAGCTGACTTATGCCTCATGTGAGGTGTAGGTTGGTAAGTCTCTTGCATTCTGTTAGACTTAGGTTTGAGGCACTATTCTTTAGTAGTCCTCACCTTAGCCCTAAGATCTGAAGTTGTTGTTAACTTCAGTCCCTTCATAAAACCTCACATTTTAAGTATTTTCTTCAACATGTGCTTTTAGAATATAAGCCCCAATGTTCTAAATCAAATTGGTCAACTTGAACAATTTTTTTTTTAAATGTAAACCCCAACATAAAATAGTTTTAGTACCTCTAAGTTTCCTCAAAATTAAGTGCTCCTACAATTCATTCCTTTGACTTCCATTCCTAAAAATCAACTTTAAAAGTTGATCACATTTCCCTTGAAATTCTCAAAGACCAAATCTTTGAATAAGAATTTATCAAGTTTAAGAAATGAAAAACTCTAGCTAATGCTTTAATGACTCTAAAGAAACCACTAGTTTAATCAAAAGTATTCTCATGTAACAAACGTTTGAGATGTAATTAACCATAGGAGCTTGCCCCTATAGGCATTCGTACCTCGGAATAAAATAAACCCTATTCAACTAAATATTGAATAGGTAGAAATCTCTGTTAAAATATAAAAAGTGAGGTTTCTTATTGAGTCCATAGCGAGATAATATGTTTGTTCTTTGGGATAATATATTAATTTTTATGTCGTACTCGATCAAAAATATCTCAATCCATTGAGATGATAAAATTTCTCCAACATTGATGACCTCTATAAACATACACGCTCAAAATCTATAATGCCCATGAAATTAATGAGATGTCTTCTTTGTGTATCAATCAAACCATCACATATAATAATAACTCCAATTCTTATTCTAAGCCTCTTTTATAAGTTGATTGATTCTTTCAACATCTATTCTTTCCATCTGAAGCAATGTTGTCTTCAAAAGATCATAATCAAAAGAAATGTATTTCGTAATAGCATTGTTGGTTGCATATGAAAAAGCATTAAAGTAATATCAATTCATTGCAAAAAAAACATGGAAAGGCTGCTTAATAGAACAAGCAAACAATTTCTTTGTGCAAATAATCTCTAGCATGCAAATGTTCCCTAAAACATTCCTTAATAAAAAAGATATTGAAATTATATGTTCTCTAAAACATTCCTTGATTAAAAAAAAATATTGCCTCTTACTCCAATTAATCCTACTTTGTCTAATTTGGTAACATATATTTATAAAAGTTGAATATCATTCTCTATGGGATAATTACCGATCATATTAGTGCCCATTTCATAAGTCATTACCCTATTATATAAAAAAATATTACTTGCTCAAAAAAAAGAAGAATTTCTTTGACAAAAAATGTCAACAAAAATATATCCTTAGAAAATCTTGCTATAGTAAAATCTAAATTTAGACAACAGTTTCAATGAGATATTGCAGTAAAAGAGTAAAAATTTAACAAATTAATACAAAAACGTTCATAATATTTGAAGCTAAAAGTCTATGTCAAAGCAGAACCGATGCCAAATCTCATGTGTTAAAGTCAAAGTCCTACATCGAAGCAGAAGTTGTGCATGACAGGTAAACCTAAGACCGTCAAAACCATAGCCAAACCTCACGTGTCAAAGTCTAAGTCGTGCTTTTAAGTCAAAGTCTTGAGCTTGAAGGTAAGCCTAAAGCACATCAAAATTGAAGTTGAGCCTCGCTCGTATGTCAGAATCTAATTCCTCCGTCAAAGTGAGGTGATATTGCAAATAGAGTAGCTCGACTCACTAAGCTAAGGCATGAGATAAAAATTCTCTCGATGTTTCTAACTCTCATTGAGAAAAAGGCAAATGAGATAAAATTTTGTATTTAAATTCCATTGTTTGCCAAGCTCTCGTGTTTGCGCATATTGTGGTGTGTCTGTCCCGTCTCCAAAGCAAATTTTACTCTTAAATGAAACTAACAAAGTTTTGGACATGTTGGACATGTGACGGAGCAGATTAGAGCCATGTATATGTCCAACACGAATACTGAGAGCATTTAGAGGTATTTGTGCTTCAGATATAATAGCCAACTTAAGTGTGGCAAGTTCATAGTCTTTAGAGGATGTGTGAAAAAACTAAAGATAAAGACTTACGGAATATATTAAAGACAAAGTGAAATTAATTTCTATCAAAGATAAAATCATTGTTTAAAATTGCGCAATATGATGCCCCCCTCAGCGCAATTCTAGTGAAAAACGCCTCGACGCTTACGCCTCTAGCTTTTTTATGAGGCTTGCGCTTCAAGTTGGCTGAGGCTCGCCTCGCCTCGCTAGCGTGAGGCTTACGCCTCATCCTATTTGTATAATTTTTTTTGTTAAAACTAACATAAATCACGTCTTCACTTTAGATATTGTGCAATTTTTTGTTTCATGTGTATGTCAATTTGTTAATACATAATTCAATATAAAATTAATATGTCATCATTTAATATATTATTTAGGTATTATATAAAAATCACTTTTGAGATTTATTATCACTTTACGCAATTTTTTATTTTGAGGCTTACGCCTCAAAATGCCTTAAGGCTTACGCCTCACCTCATGAATAAAAAACGCCTCAATACCCATTGCGCAATTTTAAACATTGGATAAAATAGTAGAAAAAAAAAGACTTAAAGAATTTGAATAAGTACAATAAGGAAAATAAGATGCACTAATAATACAAGTGGATAATATTACAACAATTAACAAGTACACCAAAAATTAATTGCACAATTAGAATTAACACTCAATGTAGTACAATATAGGAATGAATGAAAGAAGATAAATAAATCCAAACACCAAATTGTTTGTGCAAGGTTAATGATGATTAACTTTTTAGATTTCTTTGCAGCTATTATTTTTCTTTAATATTTTGCCATGCCATCTCATCACCATTAGCCATCTAACATTAAAATTTACCCCCAGACCCTTCTGAAATCTCTTTGGAAATCTCTTTAGTGAATTAATTATCCTATCTGATGTTAAATTTAGTTCAACTTTTAAGCATTCATTTTCCTCCTCCAAAACTTAGCACTGGGCGCTCATAACTCTCTATGTGTGGCATATTATATTGTCGTTTGCAAAAGAGAATCAATGTTGTACAAATAGCATTAATAACCATATATATTGTTGTCTCTAACTCCAATATTGGCCCAAACTATTCTATCAGAAGTGTAAGTTTATAGAAAATTCATAAACTTAAGAGACTCCATCAAACTATTTCAGGTTAATGAAAACACTAAAAGTAGATAAGGAAAAAAACCTGCAAAGGGATCGCAAGTAGTAGAGCTCGCAACTTCAATAGAATTATGTTTCCATCCTGCACAAGCTCCTCAACCTGAGAAATAGCATTCTGAACGGCCAAGAGCTGTTCCATTGCATTCATTGGCGGAGGAGCCTGCACCTTGACCTCATCAATAGGCCTGCCTTGATTGTAAAATCTGGTAACCAGCATGAAAACTGCCATAAAAAGCAGCAGTCCCACAACGACATAACCTATCCATCCCCTACAAAAGCTCTGTGTATTAGAGAATATAATTACATGAAAACTTAAAAAATCAGGTCCAAGATATGAAGATTGCATTAAGCAAGGATAGTCTGTATCATCCTGAACAACATGGTTGAAAGAACTCAATCAACTCATCAATCAACAAAGGATCGTAAGGGGTGAAGGAACACAGGCATGCAAATAGAGAAATTCAAAAGAACAAAACAGAAAATAGGATGACAAGAACAGAACACTTGCAATGATGGCTCACTAAAAGTTATACACACAATATTTCCATCATTCATGATAAGAAAACGTACAAAGGGGTGTTATATTCCATAAATACACATACATCCCCCCACCAAGCCAAAAAAAAAAACAATAAAGATATGGGTAATACATAACTTCTAGTAATGCCAGATTACTAACATTGCCCTCTCTCTCGGCACAAGTCTTAAACCATATAAACGGAAATTTAGGGAGATTGGCAAGCAAAAATTTTAAACACGTATAAATTATGTGAAAGCTAAGGATATTGCTCAAAACATCAGAAGATAAATAACAGAATACAACCAATGTTGACCTTCATGTCATACCCAATAGAATCAAAATTGAGAAGAAATGAAAGAAAAAATCATGCGCATAAGCCTCTTACCCGTCGAACCCACGATATCCTGTCGAAATTGCGCTGATTCGGCGCCGCTTGAGTCGTATCCCACGAATCCTGCTCAAACTCCGCTCGAGGAGGTTCATTCGCGTCGTTAAATAGCCACCCGAGCCACCCGAGCGAAGCTTTCGGTTGCTCTTCGACTCTCGACTCTCTCCTCAATCCCGCTCTCACTCTCTCCCGTCCCCCTTCACTGCTCCGACCAAATCCCGACCACCCTCTCCTCTGTTCGATTCCACACAACAAACCCGACATCAACTCCGGCCGAATCTCCCTATCTTCCGACCTTACCTCTTCAGCCAACCCATTGTCGTTTCCGTCCGACCTCTCTCCGTCGCTGCTTTGTTCGCAAAACCGTAGAGAGAGAGAGAGAGAGATAGAGAGAGAGAGAGAGAGAGAGAGAGCAAGAGAGGCTTTACCTTACCTTACCGAACCAGCTCCGACGCACGACTCCTCCATACTCCCGATCCCCTCTGCCTTGGATCTCCCCTAGCCGGTGCCCCTTCTCCATCGGGTCGGAAGTTCCGACATTTTGATCTCAAGCAACAACAGGAGCGGCTTGCTGTGAAGGTAACTTTCTCCCTTCAGCTCGCTTCTTCAGCCAAGTCCCGTAAAACCGAGAACAAAGAGCAGTAGGGAGAGAAGGGATTTGATTTTCTTTTTAATATTATAATTAATTATAATTATTAGTATTTATAATTAATTATAATTGATTATTAATTAAGTATAATTAATTAATACAATATAATATAATGATTATTTACTTTAGATATAATTAATCTTTATAATTATAATTAATTATTAATTAGTTATAACTAATTGAATAATTAATTAATAATAACTACTGATTATAATATTTAATTAATATAATTAATCATTATTAATTATAATTAATTATTTATTGTTATAGTTTATAATATAATTGATTATTATTGATTAATAATTATTATTGAATTTATAATTAAATTATAATTGAAAAGAAAATGTTTCTTCCACTCGTCCTTCCTCGGTGTTCGTGTCGACGGCAACACCTAAGCAGCGCCTTTGTGAGCGTGGTAGGAGGGAATGGTGCGACACCTACGCAAAGGTGGCGAGGACCCTCGATTCCCGTTGTCAACCACGACAACCCACGAAGGTATAAATTTTCTAACTCAAACTTTGTTCAATGTTGTAGCGACCGGAAAACTCGCCCCAAGCACGCCTTGGGCGCGTGATGGGATGGACCCCGGTGCGGCACATACGCGAAGCGGGGTCCTCAATAGTACACTCCGAGCGAGGGGAAATGTCAAAAATTTGCCTTTTTTAAAAAAATGCATTTTTGAAAACCCCAAGGCACACCATTGTGTGTGTGGTGGGAGGAAGAAAATAAATACAACCGCCGCGATACTCACACAAACACCAACCATGACGCCTTTGGTGCGTGCGGGCTAGGCGGCCTCTTGGTTTTTTGCCCTTAACGAGGGAGACGCCGGAGGCTGCCGAATTTGATTGAAATCCAAGAACTTGGAGCCAATTTTGGAACATGGACTTGATTAACACGAAGGACTGATCCTACTGTTGAACAAGATCTAAATACTTATAAGCAATGAAACCCAAATAAAAAAAAATGTGCAAAAGGCAATAATTTGAACCTAAATAAACTTGAATCCAAACTTTGACTTGACTATGACTGCAAGTGAAATAAAGACTTGGACAAATTAATCAAGGACTTAACTCGACCTATATGACTTGAACTGGCGAGGTAACTGTTGACATTGAACTCAAACATGTGACATAAACTCAATTGACAAGAACTTGACTTACAAATTGACTACAAGGAACTTGATTTGGACTCATGCGCGTTGCACAATTTGAAAACCCAATGAAATAAATGAGTATTAACTCAAGCTTTGATTGGAAACAAAAACATTGTTTTAAAATGTCAATGATTGTAATTTGCTCAGTAAACAATAAAGGCTTTATGTGGAATCATCCATCATGTTGCCAATAGACATGTGAGTTGTAAAATCAAAGAGGGAAAGTGATCCAAGCAAGCACTCACACCACGAATTCATACAAATTTCGACATGAAATCTCTCTTAGACAACAATAATACATTTTGTATTGAATCTCAGTGCAGATTAAAATATCAATTATCATAGATAGAAAACCACCTTCAAAATATAAGATTTACAAGCCAAAACATGAGTGCATGAACATTGAAAGGAAAAGCTACAATGAGCATGTTAGGTTTGCTGAAAATGTATGTATGAAGAATTGTAATGGTCGTATCATCGTCCGACAGTCAACAACAAATTTAGATACAACGACATCGTTCTTATAGATTATTGAGATGCAACGAGTTCAATGGGTCATAGCTAGTCCAATGGGAATTGGTAACTGCAACAAAATTGACCAGGATTACATGACAATAGACATATCTAATCTCCATCAAGAAGGATCATCAGATATGTAACGGAACACACAAACTTCTACAAACAGAGATCAAATTGAAGGATACCACATGCTTACAATCAATCAATAGCATAGGTTTTAAGCGATTTGGGAGATTCAAGCTATCAAGAAATGCAAGAAGATGTGAATGCTGCTACACTACAAAGATACAAACTCAGCCAAAAGTGGACATGTAGTATGACCATTTGCAGTCACTATGTAAGCAGATATAGAAATCTATTGACAACAGATGCATTGAACTCAAAAAGTAAAGAAAATAAGAGGGAGACGTGGAATTCCGGCAAATGCAAGTTCCTACAAAGAGATCGGTAATAACATTAAGTAGACATCATACGACAAATACATCATAGGCTTTAGACCAAAAGTACGAACACTACAGGGTTATAGGCAGGAAGATCTAGTTAGTCATTAATGATCCGCTACAAAATCAACAATAGTGCACGATAGTCTACATCTACAAAAGCAGCAAACAAATGATCCAAAAGCATGCTACTATCTGCAGCCACCCCGACACGGATCTGCATCTCCGTAACATGCAGACAAAAGGCGTCTACAATATATCAAATACTCCTAACACGGCACAATGTAATATGTAACACAAAGGGTACTAAAGGGGAAAATACAATTCAACCAGCAGGGCCCTGGCGAGCGTTTATTGGTACACACGTAACGTTAGGATGCTGCGCGGGCGTGACAAGTGAATTCAGGTTGATAACTGATCCTCTAATACGAGGTCAATAGAAAGCGACAGGGTTCGAACACAAACAAAATAGGTTTGGCGATCGTTATATTCTGTCTTAATACATCCAATTAGGCTTCAGGCCTATATACAATGAGAATTCACTATCACAAAGGCATAAAACCTACGAAAACCCGATCCTTGTCGACAGCCCGATAGGTTGACAAGGTTCAATCCATAAAGAGACCCCGAACACCCCGATGATGGCGTGGTTGAATTGCAAGTTCTCGAACCGAGTGTCTCAAAATTTTAAATTTTATCTCCTAAATATCCAAATACATTTCAATATCCATAGCTCCACCAAAATACCATAAAACTTCAAAAACCAAAAGCTCCACCCAAAAATCCAGAAAATTAAAAAAACATCATTCCAAAAATCAAAAATATTAAAACTTAACTTTCCCATCTCTACACGCTGAAGAAAAATCCTCCACCTCATGCAACAGTTTGCTGGGGGACAAATAGAAAATTTTTACCCTCAGTACCAAAAAGCTAAAATGCCGAGATCGAAAATGATACCTAGGATCCATTCTCAAATCAACTCTCTTGGCCGAAGGACGTGGTAACGTGCCTCCTAACGGGCAGTTTTGCCCAATAGTCATGCAGTAAACGCCGGGGCCTCTGAACTGAGGGTTTTGCCGCCAAATGGCCCACAGATTACGGTTTATGGCAGAGCCAAACACTCCTTAATAGCGTTAATCCTTGAGATATGAATCATAAGATAGTGCAGTGATGGATGACGAGAAGAGCCCTCTGTTAGCTAAGGTGGATTTAAATTGTCCCTTAACAAATACCCACCACAGGTCTACAGGTACCTTAGACAGCAACCCTTGCTTTGCCGACAATGATCCTCTTGTCAGGTTGTGGCTCGACTACCTCCTCTGACTAGATAACCGAAGACATAGATCGGCCAAGATCGACGGAACCAATGGGATTCTCTTGATCGGGCTCATATATATTCCCCCCACCATCGCTTTATGTCTCAGATGGTGAAAAATTCCATGTTTTAAATTCAATTTTTCAATCTCTCACCCAATATTCCAAACATATGAACTTCAAATTTCTCAAATTTCAAAATTTCATATGCCATTGGCTGCTACTTATAGCCAAATAACACGTATTCTCTACTGTATTTGATTGACGACTACTTAATCGAAAGTTCCTCTCGGATCTGAGGTAATTAACTATAGGGCTTGGCCTATAAAACTAGAATCAGATCATAAGTCCTGCAAGGAATGAGGGCGAAATCTCTGGTAGTGTCTTTTCTACAAACCATCTTACCTTCCAAAATTACTCGGAAACTATCTTTAAAATCTCCTCGCTAAAAAAAAGAAAAAGCGCGGGGAGGCGGGCCGAATTTCGGATCCCCAACAAGCACAGCAACACTATCCAATCATCCTGATTAACAGCGTTCATACCCGAAGTTCAAAAAACTGTTACATAGGGAGGGATAGGTGTCACGTTGCCATTTCAAAGGCAAAACAAACAACAACAAAACACATCTAGTCTTATCATTTCCTCCCATTGATCTCTTAAGAGTAATTCTCATTTGAATACAACAACAAATAAGCCTTTATCCACTACATGGGGTCTGGAACCATGAACTTTTTCTCCATTGTGTCCTATAAATCAAATTCTCGTTTAAATCTAATAAAGAATGTATCTTCAATTTTCTAAACAAGTCTTTTTAGGTCTGCATCTACCTTTCTTAACATAAGTCAAATCTAATACTCTACTCTCCTAACCCGAGTCATCGGAAGACCCGCCATTTTATGTGCCAAACCATCTAATGAGAACTCTCTCTAATCTTATCTTTCTACTGGCTAACTCCAAGCCTTTTTCAAGTATATGCTCATTTTTGTATCCTATTCTCTAAGGGTAAAGCACTCATCCACCTAAGCACTTCCCTCATTTCTGTACACTTAACTTAGTAGTTATGCTTCTCTTTTAAGCCAACATTTCAGCACCATAAAGCATTGCACGGCCTCACCACCATCTTATAAATTTCCCTTGAGCTTGAGGGTACTTTTTATCACACAACAAGTCCGATGCATTCCTCACTTACCATCCAACTTGAATTCAGCTGGATCATATTCCATCTATTTCCCATCTCTCTGAACAATAGATCAAATACTATAACGTTGTACTCTTATTAATGCTTGATCCCAAAGTCAAATCCTCCTTAATTGGTCTATTACTCACTAAAATTAACACTTTCATATATCCCCTCAGTTTTATATCTACTCAAGCGAAATCTAGACTCTAAGGTTGATCTCCATAGATTCAAGTTTACCTTCAACTCCCTCTCTATCTTATTACAAGAAGAACATCATCAGCAAAAGCATGCAACCAAGGTACATCCTCTTTGCAAATGTCTAGTGAGAACATCTAATGACTAACGCAAATCAGTATATGGCTTAAGGCTGATCCTTAATGTAAACCAAATGAAATAAGGAATAACTTTGGTCAAACCACTTGTGTTGAACACAAACTAATAGCTCAAAAAACTGTTAAGAAACCTCGTACTCCTGAACTGTTGCTCATTTCCATTCAGAACCTTAGTCAATTCGAAAAATCGGTTTTCACGTATACTACCCATTCATTACGGAAGCAGTCGATCAAGCAGAAGCTTCAGTGCAGAAAGAAGACAGTCATTTCACCTTGTCTCCTCCTTCTACGCCTTATACATAGTCTTCCACCAGCCAAACCTTGGTCTAAGAAATAGCCTGGAAGTCTAAGGGAATATAACAGAAGAAAAGTGGATGAGGGTCTTTCGCTGATGTTAATGAGAGGATTCATGGGAAGTCAGAGGCTATTAGCTGTAGAAACACCTTCACCTACAGTCAGTGGGTTGGAATTGTCATATTCTCAATTTGAATCTAATAAAAAAAATGTCATTATTAATACTTTCTACAAAATCTTTTTAGGTTTACTCCTCACTTCTAAACATAGCCAAATCTAATACATCAACATTCCTGACAGGATCATCAGAAGACCGACATTTTATATGACCAAACCATATAAGGCAACTCTCTCAAATATTATCTGCCATTGGAACTACTCCAACCTTTTCACTTATATACTTGTTTCGAATTATGTATCTAAAAGTAAAGCCACTCATCCAACTAAGCATCCTTATCTCTGTAATACTTAATTTTATGCTTCAATTTAAATGGACAATATTCAGGGCCATAAAACATTTCAGGTCTCACACCATCTATAAATTTCATTAAGTTTGAGGATACTTTTCTATCACACAACAGGCTCGATGCATTCCTCTACCTCAACCATCCAACTTGAATTCTACTAATAATATCCCATTTATTTTACCATCACTTTGAACAATAGACCCGATATACTTAAAATGTAAACTCTATTCAATGTCTTGATCGCCCAAAATCGCAATCCCCCACTAGATTTATCACTACTAAAACCACACTCCATGTATTTGGTTTAAAATCTACTCGAACAAAAACCTTTAAACTCTAAATGGCCTCTATAATCATGTTTTTTCCTTCAACTCTGACTTTATCTTACAACAAAAAGAATGTCATCAGCAAAAAGCATAAACCAGTATATGCCGCCAGCCCAGGAGGGCTGCTGGACCGGTCCATGTCTACAAGTGGCGGCCCACAGAGGCGGCGGAAAACAGAGAAAGAAGGGGGGGGGGGGGGGGGGAAGCCCTAGGTGGGCCATGCTTGGTCTAATTCAACCTTAGAGGAAAATTTGAATGAGGGTGGTTTAGGAAGTTTGTAATTGTCCTTTGATGTTAATTAGAGCTTAGGAGGTAATTGGATCTCATCTGAATTTGAATGAAAGTTTGAGATCTCATCGTGTGCTTGGCTCTAGGGTTTGCTAGAGACATTGTGAAAAGTGTCTCCTCTCGAATTGAAGAACATTGTATCTTTCTTTATTTTCTTGCGTCTTCTAGTGAAATCGTTGTTTTCTTTCCCTATTTTCCACTGTTTGGGTTAATACCTGCTGCAAAGTTGTGTTTTCTGCTGGGACAGCAGTTTCTTTACTGGTTTTGGGCTATTTTGACTAGGTTTGCTGCGAACTCAAGTATACCTTAGGGTTACTTCGAACTCAAGTATTTCCTATCAATTCGTATCATAGCGTCGATTTGGGACCCGTTGGCGGCTGAAATCCTGAATTTCAGCGGCTTTTTTTTTTTTTTTTTGAGATCTTCGTGATTCTTGGAGATAGATGGCCGGAATATGGTAGATGGTCTTGGAAGGCGAGATCGGTCAACTAAAATCAATTTGGAGGAAATTTCTTTGACTTTCAAACTCAAATCACCTCCAATAATGAAAGGATAGAGGAGAAATTCCGCGGTGATGGAAGAAATGTTGAGAAACGTTGGAGTTGAGAACATCTCTTACGACATTGGAAGCAAGAGAGACCACCGGAGCCATGGCATACGAGAAATCCGAACCCGTTTAGGGGGAGGAGAAATCGGAAGTGATGTCATATGAGGGGGAGGACGACAGCACAACTCTAGAGCCACTTTCTAGAGAGGAGATGAGTTTGGGAAATGACCGGAGGGTTGTGATCTCAGGGATAAGGGAGAATTTCATCGCCGTGGGTGCTTGATTTTGAAGGGAGAAGAGGGGAATTGATGAAGGGTCGAGTATAATCGCCGGAGGAGGATCGCGACAGTTGAGGGCGGAAGCCCTAGGGGCCATGCTTGGTCTAATTTCAACTTAGGAGGGAAAATTTGAATGAGGGGGTTTTAGGAAGTTTGTAATTGTCCTTGATGTTAATTAAGAGCTAGGAGTAATTGGGATCTCATCTTGAATTTGAATGAAAGTTGAGATCTCATCGTGTGCTTGGCTCTAGGGTTTGCTAGAGACTTGGAAAAATTGTTCTTCCTCTCGAATTGAAGAACATTGTATCTTTCTTTGTTTTCTTGCGTCTCTAGTGAAACGTTGTTTTCTTCCTATTTTCCACTGTTTGTGTAATACCTGCTGCCAAAGTTGTTGTTTTTCTGCTGGACAGCAGTTTCTTACTGGTTTTGGCTAATTTGTACTAGGTTGCTTGCGAACTCAAGTATTACCTTAGGGTTACTGCGAACATCAAGTATTTCCTATCAATTCTATCATAGCGTCGATTTGACCCCGTTGCGGCTGAAATCCTGAAATTTCAGCGGCTTTTTTTTTTTTTTTGAAATCTTCGTGATTCTTGGGAAGATAGATGGCCGGAAGATGGTAGAGTCTTGGAAGCGAGATTGGTCAACTAAAAATCAGATTTGGAGGAAATTTCTTTGACTTTCAAACTCAAATCACCTCCAATAATGAAAGGATAGAGGAGAAATTCGTCGGTGATGGAAGAAATGTGAAGAAACCGTTGGAGTTGAAGACAAATCCTACGACATTGGAAGCAAGAGAGACACCGGAGCCATGGCATACGAGGAAATCCGAACCGTTTAGGGGGAGAAATCCGGAAGTGGATTGTCATTGAGGGGAGGTACGACATGTCCAAACTCTAGAAGCCACTTTCTAGAGAGGAGATGAGTTTGGGAAATGACCGGAGGGGTGCTGATTTCATCGGGATAAGGGAAGAATTTCATCGCCGGGGTGCTGATTTTGAAGCGAGAAGAGGGGAATATGATGAAGGGTTCGAGTATAATCGCCGGAGGGAGGATCGCGACAGTTGAGCACCCCCTCTTTAAGGAATGGGAGGTTATGAAGGATTCAGGAGACACAGGGGAGACCCATGGGTGAGGAAGCTGAAGATGCCCGTCTTTGAGGGTGAAGACGGCCATGGCTGGATCTACAAGGTGGAGCGTTACTTCACTATCAATAGGTTTACAGAGGAAGAGAAGCTGACGGCAGCAAGATTGTGTTTGGAAGGAAAAGCCTTGGTCTGGTATCAGTGGCGTGATAGGAGGGAGTCTATACGAAGCTGGAGAGAGTTCAAAGATTGATTATTGGAGCGTTTCCGAGCCGATGGGGGAGGAGACTTCTATGAGCAATTCTTTGCTTTGACTCAGGAGGGGACTGTGGCAGACTACCGGGACAAGTTTGAGTACTTGGTTAGCAGATTGGATCACATTTCAGAGTCAGCTCTGGAAGGGAACTTCATGAAGGGGCTAAAATCGGAGATACGAATAGCAGTCAGGGTGCTGGAGCTGAGGAACCTAGGGAAGGCTATGGAGATGGCGCAGTTGGTGGAAGATCAGAAGAAATCAGAAAGAGGAGCTCGAGGGAACTACTTTGGGGGATCATATAAGATGACTACCACATTCTTACCATCAAAAGGGGCGGCGCCAGAGGGTCTGAAGGAAGCACCAAAGGAGAAAACTGGAGGGGAAAATGGGGGGACAATTCAAAAAGTTGACGGAGAAGGAGATGCAAATAAGAGGGCAAATGGGTTGTGCTTCAAATGTGATGAGAAGTACATGCCGGGGCATAGGTGCAAGGATCGAACTCTTCAGGTTCTCATTGTCTGTTAAGATGAGAAAGACGAGGGAGGTAGGAGCAGATCTGAAGAGGAGGAGAAGCTGCACCTGGATGTGACAGAAGTCTCTCTGAACTCTTGAAGTAATCAAAAATTTGGGAAGGGACCCAAATTTTTTATCACAAAAAAGAAAACTTTCTAAATAATAAAAACTAAAATGAACTCACACAAACTAGACAAATTAGACAATTTAAGACTTTCAAAACAAAACAAAAAATCCACTTTATAAAAATAAAAACTTACAAACTTTGGAAATAAAACGACACCTTACAATTCTTACAAACGACTCAAACAAGACAAACACCTATAGTTGCATTTCTTTGAGAAGAATGATACATGTGGGGTGATCACTTGCGGAGAGACGAAAGAGGTTAGAAGCCAAGACGAAGGAGGAGGAGAAGCTCGCAAGCTTTCCTAGAGGAGAAGGAGAATGAAACAAGCTCGCAAGCTTTTCCACGTAGAAACCCGCAGGTTTAGGCTCCAAAAATAACTCACATAAACTCTCTAAAACATCCCAAAACATCTTCTATATATAGACAAGAGAGGGGGAACCAAACAACCCCAAAATATCTTCAAATACTTGATTAAATGAGGGAAATGAAAAGCCAACAGCCAACTCATAATATTCCTTAATTCTACACAGGAAACAAAGCACCAAAGCCACAGAAAAGCCACCAACAGCCACGGGAAAACAGCCCAGGCAGAACCCGAAGAGGCAGCCGTGGGAACCAAGGGGCCAAGGCACGGGAAGTTTTCCTAGCACAGGAAACCAGCAGCCATTTTCAGAAATCTAAGGGACAAGGCACGGAAAACAGCAAGCACAAGGAAATAAAAAGAAAAAGAAGGGGGGGAAGGAGAAAAGATAAGTCCAAAGTAATAATGAGCTAATTTTTAGTTCAATAAATGAACTAAAAATAGCTCATAATGAGCTAACCTCCCTGATGCTATCAAGAATTTATGTACTTTTTATTTTATTTGAACAATAGTATATTTTGTTTTCTATTTTATTTTCTTTTCTTTTTTAGCTATCCAATGATGGGAAAGCATCCAATGATCATGGTAGGTAGTGCATATGGCTTGGTAGACCTTTGGTTTGCTGGCTCGATTGGTCCCTGGCTGATGGTGGTTCACAGTGTGGGTTGTTGTGTGGAGCAGTTCGGTTTGAGCTTGTTCTCTAAGTGCTCTGGGGCTGGAAAGTTTAGTAAGCTATTTAAGTTCTCCAAAGAGGTACCGCTTGTTGTCGATTATGAAGTATACTTTTGGGAGTGGACCTTGTCCCTTCACCCTCCCTTTTTCTTCTTGATCTCTTTGGGATTTTTCGTGGCTTGTAATTTAATGGGGGCTGAATTTAATGCTTGAAATGTCATTAATGGGTGCTGAGTTTGTGCTTACCTCTGGATCATCAGCGTGTCCTTGTTGCGGGTGACTCCTCTCCCGTGGCTGGGCTTCTCCTGGTTTCTCGGGTCGCTGGTGGGTCTCCTTGGTTCCTGGTTGGGAGTTTATTCCGTGTGGAGCTGTGGGGGATTTTTCTTATGCCTATGAGATTTGGTTAATGGTATGGTGGAGAGAGAGCGAGGAGTGGGCGAGGTGCTCGAGAGTTAGTGAGAAAAGTGTTGTTGTAAGGAGAGTAGTTGAGGAGGAGCGAGAGGAGGCGTGCTGGGTTTAATTTCGGAAATTCCTGTGGGCTCGTTTCCAAACCTTCTTCTCATCCCCGGCGAGCAGAGGAATCTGCGGGCTCTGTCCACCGGGCGCTATATGCTCTTCGCGCGCGGCGGAGGCCGACGGCTCATATTCCTCTTCCTGGCTCAATGTGAGCGAGCGAGGGTGTCTTTGAGGAGAATGTGGACGAGCTCCTTGTATATCTCTATCTGTATGAGTGCGGCTTCCGTCTGCCTGTTATATCTTCTTTATCCGTAAGAGAGATTGGCATGTGAGGAATCGCTCGGTGACGGTTCGTACGTGAGGATATTGTTTTTTCTTTTTGTATTTTCTATATATATTCATAGTTCCTTTTGTTGTGTATGTATATTGTGTGTGAGTAATATAACTTAAGTCTACTCATGATGAGTGTCGATTCAACAGAGATGAGTAGTTACCCTATATCCTTATCTTACATCAGATTTGTATCAGACGCAAGTTGGTTCCTTTTTGTTTTGTCTGGAGTCTCTTCTGCGGTCTATATAGAGAGAGTGAGAGAGAGAGAGAGAGTGCTATAACATGTATGTGGCAACATTGATCTATGCAAGGTTAAATGATTTGCAACATCAACATTACATTGAGCGGGTGTACTGAGGGAGAGTAGAGTATATTTTCATTCAGTCTCTATATGAGTGCGATGTATATCCTAGGGGAGGAGAGGGTAGTATATGGAGAAATTCTGAGAGATGTAGGCGACGTGCTATAGAGGGAGAGTGGGATGCGAAAGTTTGATGAGAAAATGACGTTCGTAGGAGCGGGAAGAAAAGAGCAGATGAGAGAGAGTCCTAGAGAGCGAGAGAGAGAGTATCAGTTTGGATCAATTTTTTGAGAGTGGATAAGAAATCCAGACAATCGAAAGTGTAAAGTTGAAAGGTTTGAAATCTAACTCTGGGACACGGGATGTCATAGAAGCGGTGTGGGAAAAATTAACAAAACAACAGATCAAATAGACGGCAAGAAGAAAGAGAAATTTCAAACCAGCGGATGAATGAAAAGAAAAGATGAAAAGGAAAATGTTTTTACCCGTTTTATGATCAAGCCTGTCGAGAACTATTTTGCAGGACGTTTAACAATTGTGCGTCCAAAGGTAATCAAAGCTGTGGAAGGCAATTACAGGCTGAAGAAGCTTTGTACAAGCTGCAAAGCTATGGAAATGATTAGTGGGATTAGGTCTTGAAGAGAAACTGTAAGCGAGAGACTTCGTCAGGATGGGCAAAATGGACAATTCAAAGACGCAGTGCCTCAAGATCTATTACATCATGTGGTTAAATAGGAGTGGACTCGCTCTTCATCCGGCATATTCGGTCTTTGAAAGAGCAAATCGGAGACTGATTTGAGGGTGGATGGAGTGTCATGTAGAATCACTGAATGGGGCATATTAACGAGTGTGGCAAGACGAGTGGGCGTCTAATAAAGCTCAAACTGGTTGTGGGACTTCGAGTGCGAGAGAGAGAGAGGAGAGAGTCAAGAGAGAGGAGAGAAGAGTACAGGAGAATAACCGTCTGAAGCGAATAAGCGAGAGAGTTGGAGCTGTTATCTCTATAATGGAGAGTTGAGTCCGTGGAGATGAGATGATATTATAATGCGGCGGAGCGAATGCTGAGAGAGAGTAGGAGTGAAGAATAGAGTCATTGGAAGAAGAGGAGGAGAATGACTAGAGACCTGAAAATGAGAGCGCCTGCAGTTAGAGGAGAATTTGACTTAGAAAGGGATGAAGGAAGAAGCCATTGTTAGTAATTCGATCAAGTTGGAGAGAGGAGAGAGAAGAAGAAGATAACATGGCTTAAGATGAACATGTTTAGATACTACACTGTTATCTGTTGAAGGATAAGTTTGCACTTTAAGGTGATTGAAGGTGGGAAGTTCGAGGTGGGTTGGGGTGGGGGTTCGGGTGTTGGAGAAGGACTTTTGGATTCACATGAGCGAGATGGGTGACAGGAGATATGTAAGAAGAATAGACTGAAGAGTCTTGTGTAGTAGGTGTGTCGTGGCATAAGATGGCTTGGTTTTGTAGGGGTAAGTGGGCTGAAAAGAGAGACAATGCTAGTTCTGATGGTATATTTATAGATAGAGGAGCGTTACTAGAGAGAGGAGATTTGTTTGTGGGATGTGTTGTGCTTTTGGAGAGATGGTTTCTATTCCTTTGTGTAGGATCGGCAGCCTTGTTTGGCAGTAGCCAGAGGAGCGAGATCCGAGAGTGGTAGAGAGAATACATATTCTTTCATTGAGAGAGAGAGCATATTCGACCACGCGCGAGCGGAGAGAGAGAGAGCGCGAGGTAAAAAGAGAGATGAAACCGAGGTCAACTTCTGAGAGTTGGCTCCTGTTGAGTGTATATCCAAACAGTAACAAATCTGAATTGATATATCTGGTATTGGAAAAGAGAGACTGGATTTTGTTTGAGATTCCTAAGGATAATACAGACCTTGCGTTTGTCAATGTCTGATTGATACTTGATGATGGACCTGAGCTGGATTTATTACGGGGTATTTCCCGGAATGAGAGACCAGATTCAACATCGTATATTGGATTTGATTCCTTGAGCCTAACATTACTCGAGAGTTCACGATACACGGAATGAGTCCAACATGAAACATCAACGTGACTTTCTCGAACAAGTATTGATACTGCTGGCGAGAAAAAGGTTTAATCCAAGAAAGGTGAGTTTTTCGTGCTGTGCCTGCTTATGCTAACTCAAAAAGGATAGAATATGGAGGGTGTGTGGAGTGAGTTAGGGACAATAAATAAAGGAGCCATAAACATCGATTCCAATATCTAGACTGGAGACATGCTTGATATGCTGGAGTAATTTCCTTTTGGTTCTTTACAAATGCTCTATACTTTGATAAAAGCTATGAACATACTGTTGAGACCTCTCAGTTGGACAAGTTTGTTATTTTAAAGAGATTGGTTACGTCTTCATGGTATCCCTCGACTTTACTGTCTCGATCGGCTGATACTAATTTTTAAGGCCACTTTTGGAAAAACTCTGTGGGGCCTAAGTTAGGCAGCACTTCTCTTCAGTTTTGTAGGCTTATCTTCCCTGAGAGAGCCGATGAAGCAAACGAAATTGTCAATCAAGAGATTATAACAATTAGTTGTCTCTGATGTGCCCTATTAGCTGTGATTGTTTAAAAAAAGGGATTTTTGAGATGGACATCTGAAAATTATTAAAACAAAAATGGAGTCAAGCTCCCATTCTAGGATTGCCGGAATTTTGAAAAACATGGGTTTTAAAGTTAAGTTGTGAATGCCTCTCAATATTGGTAGGTGCAGATGCGTTTAGTCCAAAAAGAAAAACATGTTCTTATGTTAGTGAAAAACTGCTGTTAGGTCTAAAGTCTTAAGATTCTAGCAGAATGGAGTTCTATGCTATTATGGCAAGGCTTTAAACTTCTGGAGATGTTAATTTGGTTTCAAAGGAAAATTGTTACTGCGCTTGGAGTACTAGTGGGGGGCCGATGAATACGTTCGGTTGTCGGGGACACGAAGGGAAAAATCATACCTCTTGGATCTACCTATTAAAAGTTGTGTCACTTTTATAAGAGTTAAGCAGAGAAATTTGGTCTATTTCGTGTGAATTAAATAATGTAGTGCTAATGCCTATTTCTGAGATGTACCAGATACCTAGTTGAGCACTGTTGTCACTCTGTTTTGAGAGGTTCGTGGAGCACTGATCCTGTGGTATGAAGGAGATTCTGACGATTTTGTATAAATTGATAACTTTACCACTCTCTGCTCACTTGGTAAAGTTCGAAGATCAAAATCGACAGATGTTATTGATGTGAACGGGATATTCAAACGAGAATGGGAGCACAAAAAGTTTTGTCAAATGGAGCAACTCGGGAACCAATGATGACTGTGACCATGGATTGATGCCCTGCTTGCATCTAAAAGAAAAACTTGGAGCTTATGAACGAGTTGCTGATGACGGCTTCCGATCAGGAAGATAGAGAGATTGTTACAGGCCATGGGTAGAATTGATGGCTTGATCCAAGAGATTTTATTGTACTTTTTATTATTATTTGAACTATATAGTTATATTGTTGTTTTCCTATTTTATTTTCTTTCTTTTAGCTATCGCTTGATAGTGTAAAGCATCCAATGATCTATGGTAGGTTTAGGCTATGCTTGGTAGAATCCTTTGTTTGCTGGCATCGATGGTCCATGCTGCTTGGTGGTCTTTCCACGTTGGCTTGTTTATGGAGCATTCGGTTTTAGCTTGTTCTCTAAGTTGCTTGAGCTGAAGTTTAGTAGCTCTTTAATTCTCAAAAGGTACCTCATTATGAAGTTTACTTTTGGAGTGGCCTTGTCCCTTCCCCTTCCCCTTTTCTTCTTGTCTCTTGGGATTCCGTGGCTTGTATTTAATGGGGGCTGAATTCTATGCTTTGAATTCATTATGGGGTGCTGATTTTTGTGCTTTACCTCTTGGGATCTCACGGCTGGCTCCTTGTTCCGTGTCCGCCCCTCGTTTCCCGTGGTTGTGGCTCTCGGTCCGTGTGGTTCCCTCGTCTCCCGTGGCTGTCTCCTTGGTTCCTGGTTTGGGAGTTTATCCGTGAGCTTTGAGGGAAGTTTTCTATGCCTATTATGCTTTGGTTCTAATGGAAATTAAAGACATGTGACTCTTGGTATTCCTCTCTCTTGCCTATAAATATGAGAAAATGTTGTGAAGGAAGTTAGTTGATATTTGTGAGCATATTTGCTATTAAACCTGCTGGTTTGTTTGGAAATCCTGCGGGCTCTTTCCACCCTTTCTTCTCGGGCTTCTAATCTCTTCGTCTCTCCGCAAGTGCCACTCCATCTGTATCCTTCTTCTCAACAGTGAAGCAACTTTAGGGTGTCGTGTCTTGGTTGATTTGGAAGCATTGGGACAGTCTTGCAGTGGTGGACCATCGGTTTGCTAGTTCTATGCACTTTATTTATTTATCCTACAAATTTGATGCATGTGAGGAACCCGCTCTGACGGTTGTCTAAGGATAGCATTTTTTATTTCTTTAAAATCTCCTAGTATCTTTTGTTGTGTTTGTCAAGTTTTGGGTCGTTTGCGTTTATTTAATAAAATTTGTTTTAAGTTCTACTCATTGTGTCAGTTTTCTTCTTGTGTGTCTTTTGTGATCAAGATATATGTTCCCTATATCCCTTGTCTACATCACTCCCACTTGACATTAATGAGCTAGAGAAGGCAAAAATCAAATTTTAGGATTTGATTCGACCCCCCCCCCCCAATTGCCTACATCAGACTCCCCTACTTAAAAAACTCATCTCCCGATGAGTCGCTTTTAGCTTCTTCTGAGGAGGTGAAGACGGTGCATCCAGCTCCTGAATCTTTGCTTCAAATTTCTTTAAAATTTCTTCTTGCTCTTTCTCGAACTGTCTTTGAAGATACTTCTTTCTTTTCTCGTATTTTCATCACATAAGAACATGTGATATTGAAGTTTGTATAATCTGTCTTGTAGCGGATCTGTATAATCACCTTCAGTTGGAATCCATCTATCCATCGGAAGAGGGACTTCAGGATCTTCAGGCTTGCTTTCTTCCTTGACTGAATTCATCTTTTTGTCTTTTTCCATTTTTTAAAGGAAGAAGGCAATGTTCCATCTATAGTGTAGTTTCTCATACACCAGTTCAGCGAGGTCTTTCAACCTCCCCAAAGTTTACCTCCTCAAAGGGAGTTGGAGCATGCCATTACTTAGGCAATGTTCAAGCGTCATCCATTTTTCTAGTCCAGTTCTCCTGGTCAAGAAGAAGGATGGGAGTTGGAGATTATGTGTGGATTACAGGGCTCTGAATTGGGGGGCACTGTACCAGACAAGTTCCCAATTTTGGTGATGTTGGAGCATGCCATTACTTTGAAAGAAGGGGAGACACCGATCAACATCCGCCCTTACCGTTACCCACAGATTCAGAATGATGAGATTGAGAAGTTGATCCGGGAGGCGGGGATCATCAGACCCAACGTCATCCATTTTTCTAGTCCAGTTCTCCTGGTCAAGAAGAAGGATGGGAGTTGGAGATTATGTGTGGATTACAGGGCTCTGAATTGGGGGGCACTGTACCAGACAAGTTCCCAATTTTGGTGATTGATGAGCTGTTGGACGAGCTACATGGGGCAATGATGTTTTCCAAGCTGGACTTAAAATCCGGATACCACTAGATCAGAATGAGGGAGGTAGATGTTCCAAAAATAGAGTTCATGACACATGAAGGGAATTATGAATTTCTAATAATGCCCTTTGGGTTGACTAACGCTCCTGCTACGTTTTAGTCCTTGATGAACAGGGTGTTTAAGCAGTACCTCAGGAAGTTTGTCATGGTCTTCTTTGATGACATTCTGGTATACAGCAAAACTGGGGAGAAGCACTTGGAACAATTGAGGATGGTCTTAGAAGTACTGCAGGAGCATCAACTGAGAGCTAACCTGAAGAAATGCATTTTTGCTCAGTCCAGTGTGGAATATTTGAGACGTGAGGTATCCCAAAGAGTGGCGGCGGACCAAACCAAAATTGAAGCAATGCAGAAATGGCCACTACCTAGGAACATAAGAGAGTTGAGGGGTTTCCTAGGATTGACTGGCTAATACAGGAAGTTCGTAAAGGGGTATGGTATCATTGCATAGCCTTTGATTGAGCAGCTGAAGAAAGACAACTTCTCCTAGGGAGATGCAGCGACCCAGGCCTTCGAGAGGTTGAAGAAAGTCATGACCACTGTTCTTGTTCTAGCTCTTCCAGATTTCAGCCATGCCTTTGTTGTAGAGATCGATGCATCAGGATATGGGTTGGGAGCAATGTTGATGCAAAACCACAAGCCTGTAGCATACTTCAGTCAAGTGCTATTAACCAGGGCAAGACTGAAGTCAGTGTACGAGAGAGAGCTGATGGCGATTGTCTTGGCCATTCAGAAGTGGCGCCCCTATCTTTTGGGTCGACACTTCGTTGTTCGGACTGATGAGAGGAGTTTAAAGTATCTCTTGGAGCAAAGGATGGTGACTGAGGAGCATCAGTGGTGGCTATCCAAACTTTTGGGCTATGATTTCGAGATCCAGTATAGGTCTGGTTTGGAAAATAAAGCAGCTGACACCCTATCCAGATGTGTGGGGGAGCTCCAGAAGTTAGCTCTGTCCTGTACCCTTGATGGTTGACTGGGGGGCCATCAAGGAAGAAAGCATGTTAGATGAAGAATTGGGAAAGATCAGGGAGGATTTGAGGAAAGACAAGAGTAGCCATCCTGGTTACTGCATTGAGGGCGAGACTGTTGTATCAAGGGAGGTTTGTGATGCCACGAATCTCCATACATATCGCCCACTTGTTGCAGGAGTTCCACGGCAACGCAGTTGGAGGCCATTCAGGAGTTCAGAAGACATACAGGAGGCTAGCAGTGGAGCTCTATTGGAAGGGGATGCATAAAGATGTGGAGGAGCTGGTGGAGAGGTGTGAAGTGTGCTAGGGAAACAAATAAATGCCCATGGCTCCAGGAGGATTAGTACAACCATTAACACTTCCAAACAAAGTTTGGGAGGAAGTGTCCATGGACTTCAACGACGAATTACCATGATCAAAAGGACACTGTCATCATGGTGGTGGTGGACAGACTTAGTAAGTATGCACACTTCATCCTCTTACGATATCCCTACACCGCAGTGTCAGTGACAGCAGCATTTATTAGGGAGGTTAGACTGCACGGGATTCATGAATCGATACTGACGGATCGAGACGAGGTGTTCCTTAGTCAGTTTTGGAGGGAGCTATTCTGATTGCAGGGCACCATCCTTAAGAGAAGCATCGCCTACCATCCACAGACAGACGGGCAAACGGAGCTGGTGAACCGAAGTTTGGAGACCTATTTGAGGTGTTTTGTGTCGGAGAACCCGCAGATGTGGGCAAAGTGGCTGCCTTGGGCTGAGTATTGGTACAATACCTCGTATCATTCTGCCTCCAAGATGACCCCATTCAAAGTGTTGTATGGAAGGGACCCTCCACACCTAGTGCACTTTTGGAGAGGGTACACCCGTTTCGTTAGTTAAGCAGTACTTGGAGGAAAGGGACAAGGAGTTTGAAGAACTAAAGAAACATCTGATGATGGCACAACATATCATGAAGAAGCATGTGGACTCACACAGGAGAGACATGCAGTTTGAAGTGGGAGAGAAGGTTTTCCTGAAACTACGACCATACAGGCAGAGGACAGTGGCTAGAAGGAGAAATGAGAAATTGGCACCAAGGTACTTTGGCCCCTATGAGGTTTTGGAAAGGATTGGAGCGGTGGCATACCGATTGAAGCTACCCCCATCAGCCACTATACATCCAATGTTCCATGTGTCTCATCTGAAAAAGGCCATAGGGGAGCATGCAACAAGTGAAGAACTACCATATACTATGACGGAGGACTTAGAGGTGGTTTTAGAACCACTAGAGCTAGCAGGAGTCCGATCAGATAAAAAGGGCAACAAAGAAGTGCTGATTAAATGGAGAGGCCTCCCTGATTTCGACGCTACGTGGGAACCAATTGATAGAATGAATGATCAATTCCCTTCTTTCCACCTTGAGGATAAGGTGAGCCATTGGGAGGGGAGTATTGATATGCCGCCGGCCCAGAAGGGGCCGGCTGGACCGGTCCATCTCTACAAGCAGCGGGCCCCACAAGGGCGGCGGAAAACAGAGAAAGAAGTGGGGCAGAAGCCCTAGGTGGGTCATGCTTGGTCTAATTCAACTTATGAGGAAAATTTGAATGAGGGGGGCTGTTTTAGGAAGTTTGTAATTGTCCTTTGATGTTAATTAGGGGCTTAGGAGGTAATTGGGATCTCATCTTGAATTTGAATAAAAGTTTGAGATCTCATCGTGTGCTTGGGCTCTAGGGTTTGCTAGAGACTTGTGGAGAGTTGTTCTTCCTCTCGAATCAAAGAACATTTTTTCTTTGTTTTCTTGCGTCTTCTAGCAAAATCATTGTTTTCTTTCCCTATTTTCCACTGTTTGGGTGCAATACCTGCTGCAAGGTTGCTGTTTTTCTGCTGGGACAGCAGTTTTCTCACTGGTTTTGGGCTAATTTCGACTAGGTTTGCTTGCGAACTCAAGTATTACCTTAGGGTTACTTGCGAACTCAAGTATCTCCTATCACCAGGGTACATCCTCTTGCAAATGTTTAGTAAGAACATCCAAGACTAAAGCAAAAAATATATGGGCTTAAAGCTAATCCTTGATGTAATGCAACTAAAATAAGAAAATACTTAGTCAAACCATCTTGTATTTTAACACAAATAATAGCAAATGCATGCATATCCTTCATAATTTGAATATAAGCAATATTAACTCCCGTCTTTTCTAGAACATTATCTTATGCTTACCCTAAATTAATAAATATCATATGAAGATCCTCCTTATTCTCTCTACACTTCTACATCCATAGCTTCCATAATATACCTAATCAGCATTAATCCAAATTGATTTTCAAAAACATTAGTATCACATAGCCTATGCTCAATAACTCTCTCCCAAAGTACACATCAACTAAATTCCTCGATAATTCACACACTCTTGTGCATTACCTTTATTCTTTAAAATATGAACCAACACACTCCACTCATCTGGCATCTTTTTCATCTTCAAAATAATATAAAAAAGTTTCGTAAGCCAATAAATTTCATCATCACCTAAATATTTCCACACATCTATTGGAATATCATCATGTACAACCGCTTTTCCACATTTCACTTTGTTTAAAGCCTCCCTAACTTCAATTTTACCAATACGACAATAAAAATAAATTCATATTTTTATTTACGGTACAAAGATCACGAAAGTCAATCATAATCTCACAATCTTCATTGAAAAACCTATCGAAATATCTCATCCACGTATGTTGAATATGCTCTTCTAAGAAAACCACTTTTTGATCTTCATCCTTAATGCACTTCACTTGAACTAAATCCTTATTTCTTCTATCTTTTTGTTTGTATAACTTATACATATAGCTTTCACCCTCCTTGGTATCTAATCTATTATATAAATTATTAAAAACTAAATTCTTTGCATTGCATATTCATTTCTTAGACTCCTTACGGGACCCTTTACATCTTTCACAATTTTCCAAGCTTTCACAATTTGACTAATGACTATATCTATTGAATCAGATTTAAAAAAAGTGCGAAGGAAAAAAAAAACATGCAAGTTGATAGAATAATGTATCAAAGATTGATAGAAAAACTCATCCTCCTATACCCACTCGGATATTACTTATGCAGTGAGCATGATCTTTAAATTCATTTATGAACCAAATGAAACGCAGTTGCCAGATGTTTATAGTGTGATACATTATTTGAAAGGTAACCCAGGAAGAGGAGTTTTGTTTAAGAGAAATAGAAGACTAAACAAACATATCATGCAAGCTCAAAGTTGAGAGGAGATCAATATCAGACTATTGCATATTTCTTGGAGGAAATGGAGCAACATGAATGAGTAAAAAAATAAAATATGTTGAGTAGATCTAGTGCTAAATAAGATTTCTTGACTATGAAACAAGAAATTTGTGAACAAATATTATTAAAGATTAGCCTAAACGAGTTAAGAATTAACTGGAAGAACCTATGAAACAATATTGTGAAAATAAGTCCATAGTAAACATCCCTTAAAATCCAATCCGACATAACAAAACAAAATATTGACAAAATTTCATCAAAGAGAAGCTCCATGAATGACTACTCTATATATCTACGTACCCTCAAAATGGCATCTAGCAGATGTCTTTACCAGAAAACAGAATAATGCAGTCTTACAAGAGAAAATTTCTAAGCTACGATGGAAGATATTCATTCTCTAATGGACTCAAGCATCACGGCATTACTGGAACGCAAGCAGATCATGGTAAAAAAGAAAAAGAAAAGATCCCAGCATTGAAATTACATGCTCCTCATAGAATCCAGTTGTACCTACTTGTACCGTCAGACCCAATTTGGATAGTCCAGGGAATGGATGAATTCTGAAATCTTCATGCATATATTAGGAAGATAATGTGGTGAAATAATGCTGTATAATTGTTTGTATTTTAATATAGACCAATCTCTTTTTCTTCTCGAATAAAAGTCTATAAATAGTGGCATGTACACATTACTTTGAATAAATGAAACAAGAATTACATTTCCTGCCCTTTCTTTCTTTTTCAACATTTTCCTACAAAAAATGTGAAAGGAGGACATTTCTGAGTGATGCAAGGAAAGCAACGGCAAAGGATGCAGTAATGAAACAAAATGAAAACAAATAAATACTTAAAAAGAGAAGACATAACTTTAATCACTTAGAAAAGACAAATGAACCATGATAAAAAAAAATGAACAAGGATAAAATTCAATATAAGAATCAGAGCAACAACAGCATCAATAGAAGAAAATATACAACTGACTAAGAATGTAAACAAATAGCTAAGAGTGTATATAAATAGCTATGAATGAATACAAAGAAGGTACTTCCATTATTTTGAATTCAAAGAGGAAAAACCTTAAGTGATCTGACATTTAAAACTGAGAGCAAACACGATCAAACGATTTATGACTGAGTTAGAAAGCACGGGGTAATTCAAAAGCGCACAGAAATGGAACAATTGTCTTTTTCCATAGATGTATGAGCAAGCATGTAAGAGCTGGGTGACTAGATTTTTCTTTCAACAAGATGAGGTATGATAAAATAAAGAAGCTTTAGCTAATTAGAACAATACATGAAAAAGTAAATAAATTTTGCTATCACCAAAAATCACATGTATGTCATTAATTAAACATAGATCTTTAACATCTTCAACAACAATAAATGCCAATAGCTAATAAACTTAAAATTCATTAATAAATAAGCCAAAATACATACAAATAAAAGCACGCTTCACTAGATATAGATCCTTTTGTGAACATGAAAAATATTAACCTGTACGAACCTGAAAATAATATAGCTAAAGATAGAACAGAACAGGAGGGACTTGAAAGGATCTTCCCATTTTGCAAAACACGTTAGCTTGTTTCCAATTTCCATAACAGGATATAGCAATTCCTGAAGCACAGTGGAATACAACAATTAGAAAAATCAAAATACAGCATATATATATATATATATATATATATATATAGGAGGGGCTATTTTTTCCATCTCATGACATTAATACCATCGCTTAGAAAATCCAAACTCCAGCAATATATATTAAATACTTTCCCATTCTACCCCCGCACACCATCAAAATCTACAACAACATTAACATACCTCTTCTAGCATCTATACATATATATAAAGAGAGAGAAAATGCAACACTAAAATGAAAAAAGAAAATGAGGGAATAATTACATTTAAATTAAAATAAAACTAACTAAAATAAACAATACTATTCTAATTTTCTAAAAAATCTCTATATTTCAAATAGTCAAGGAAATTTTGACTTACTAGTATACTTCATAACTTAACTTCTTTTGAAGTTAGGCCTCATTAAATTTTGTCTTTATCTAACATATATAATTTTTTTCTAGCATGAAAATCATTTCTTTAATCATTTAAATAACTAATATAGTTGAATTTAATTCAAGCTATTGGCTAACCATGCTGTAATGGAATAACAAGAATGAAAAGGAATTAAATCATTCACATGTCAAAATAAAATTGTGTAACAAAAGGCAAGCCTGAATATTTTTTGAGAAAAACCACCATAAGGCATGTGCATCATGTTGACCTCTATGAAACATAAGTCTCAACAAGGCTGAAGCGTGGCTCTGCACATTAAGAGGCTCAAGCCTCAAATATTAGAATTTTGGTGATTAAAAAAAACATTTATAAATAAAATATAAACCCAAAATCTCATTTTATTATTTCACTACATCTAATCCTAAATAGAAACCAAGAAGCTCTTAGCTATCTCCCCAGCCCTTCCAACCAATACGAAGGTGTTGCTTTGCCCAGCCATCCTCCAACTCTTCTCTTCTAGACGATAAATCATCTAAATTTGTTTTCCTTAAACTCAAACTTCTTTGTTTTCTTTGTTTAGGATTATCTCTTTTTTTTATATATTTTCTTCTTGTAATCTCTTTTTTTAATTAAAATTTTTAATTTTAAGGTTTCCTAAAATAATTAGAGGTTCTAAGATAAGCTCAATACAATAACAATAACAACATCAAGCCTTTGTCCCACTATATAGGGTCCGCTACATTAATCTTTTTTCTCCATTGTGTCCTGTTAAAAGTCAAACTGTCGTTTAAATCTAATAAAGAAATATCATTTCTAATATTTTCTAACAAAGTATTTTAGGTCTACCTCTAACTTTCTTAACATGTCAAATCCAATACCTCTACTTTGCTAACTGGGTCATTAGAAGGCCGCCGTTTTATGTGACCAAACCATCTAAGGTGACTCTCTCTAATCTTATCTTCCATTGGAGCTACTCCAACCTTTTCACGTATATGCTCATTTCGTATCCTATCTCTAAGGATAAAGCCACTCATCCACCTGAGCATCCTCATCTCTGCAACAATTAACTTAGTATTATGCTTCTCTTTTAATGGCCAACATTCAACACCATAAAGCATTATAGGTCTCACCACCATCTTATAGAATTTTCTCCTAAGTTTGAGGGTGACTTTTCTAGCACACAACAAGCTCGATGCATTCCTCCACTTCAACCATCCAACTTGAATTTTGCTGATAATATCCCCATCTATTTCACCATCACTCTGAACAATAGATCCAAGATATCTAAAACGTGTACTCTTATTAATGACTTGATCGCCCAAAGTCACAATCCCCTCACTAGGTCTATTACTACTAAGATTAAACTCCATATATTCAGTTTTAGATCTACTCAAGAGAAAACCTTTAGACTCTAACATTGACCTCCATAAGATAAGCTCAATGAGAAATAAAAAAAATCCAACATGGAAGCATAGTTGCATGTATATAAGAGAAAGTGAAAATGCATACATCTTATTTGCGTGAAATTACTATGCTAAAGTAGTTAAAACTTGTGTCAACAAAATGAGAAAAAAAAAATATCTCTTTTGTTATCATAATAATATTATACAATGTTCCAAAGTGCATAACGAGCATATCCATGTATATGTAAACAAATCAAGCATGTCTAAGCATTTCACACAACAAAATTTGGTTACAAAGTTAATAGGAGATCTTATTATAATTGTGAGTCTAGTGACAAAGATTCTTTTTTTTTCTTTGCAAAAAATGTTCAATAGAGCTACAAGGAACCTATAGAAAAATGTATGATGAAAGTAGAGGATTTCAAGAGTGATAGTGTAAGGTAGCCCATCAAATGCCTCCATAAAACATAAAAGAGACTCGCAAGCCTGTTTCTATGCCTTTTAAAAAGAGATTGGAAAGCATTTAATGGTCCAAGTTGTTATCAACAATACAAGAACTTAAAAAATAACAGGAGATAAGTTGATGGAGAAGAGAAAACATATTTATTGGGCTCCATATATCGTACATTGCATTAGACTAAATCAGTGAAAAACTTGGAGAATTGCCTCAAAATAAGAATGCCTCAACTAAAACCAAAAATATGAGCAAGTTCGTTTACAATCATAGTTGAGTTTTGGCATTGATGAGGAAGTTTTCTAAGAAAGAGCTCTTATGGCCTACAACTATAAGATTTTTTATGGCATACTTGACTCTACAAAGCATACTAAAAACCAAAAAACAAAAATTGAATGCTTATGTTCACCTCCACATAGTACTTAAACTGACTTTAGGCTAAGAACTCGAAGATAAAGAAGCCCGGAAGATTGTTTTAAGTGATAAATTTTGGTTAACATATGCTAATAAAACAAATAAGCCCTTGCTTCACATTTTATGAATGGTATGCAAAGAAAAAGCATGTTATGGATTTCATTTATGATAAAATGTTTAAGGCAAGTGAGTTCGTACCACAGAACATAGGAGATGTCAAACTATAAGAAAATTTGGGAATTCATAAATGAGAAATGGGAGCTTCAGTTACATGGGCATTCACACACATGTAATTATCTGAATATTCAATAAAAATATGCTAATAACAAAAAAAACTAATTCAGAGATCAAATTTGGTTTGTACCATTGTATGCATAGATTGATTGCTAACTCAGTTGAGAGGGCAAGAGTTGGTCCTTAACTTGCAGCATTTAGCAATAACGAATGATTATTTGGATTAAAGCAAGGCAAAAATATAGTAGCAAAATGTTCCCCGGATAATTTTTAACATTTACCAGTTAAATTCCTTAAAATTTATATACTATGTTAATTATGTTTTTTGTAGCTAGTTGAGGAATGGATTTTGTTTGTAGAGGGTACTCCACAATTATAAAGAAAAGCAATAAAGTACTAGTTCTTACATGCTCATCATCAAAGTGTGAGTGTAAATGGAGAACGTATAACCAAGTTTATGGCAAGAGGAGAAATTGTTTGACTACCCTAAGAATAAACTCATTAGTTCACATTATATACATAAGTAATTATATAAAAAAATATTTTAAGAAACTCTGGAGGATGATAAAGATCTATTAGTTTGCAATGTTATGCCATCAGATGATGAATGATTTGTAGAGGATGACAATGAAATTATGTCATCACAATTACAAGAGGAAGATCTCAATATTGACCTTTTGATAAAGGAATGAGCTAGGTCAAAACAAATCTAGGGGTGTCAAAATGAATTTTTGGGTTCGATTCGGGTCCAACCTGAAACTGACTCATCGTCAATTGATCCGACCCAAACCCAACCTAATTAGACAAACGGGTCACGATTTTGACCCAGACCCACTAACTCGATTAGAAGACAAGGTGAGTAGGTGACCAAGGACAGGGGCTCGAGCGTGCTCAGCGCAGGCGTATGGGCAGGGACAACAAGTGCGCGAGCAAGTTCATGCAAGCGATCGAGACAGCAAACGCAACGAGGAAGGCGAGCGCGACAAAAGTCGAGCGTGAGTTTCTTTAGGGTTGATTTTAGGTTGAAACAAACCCAACCCGAATTTCCAAACGGGTTAAAATTTGCAACCCAAACTCGGCCCGTTTTCCAAATGGTTTGACCCGAACCCGAAATTTTCGAGTCAAGTTTGGATCAGGTTTGCGAGTCATGTCAAATATTGACACCCTAAACAAGTCAACAGAAAATGCAATAAAAGGTTACGATGAAAATTTATATAATTGAAATTGTAAATATCAACATAGTCATTATTTTAAATATTAATTAATGTTTTTATTAACTTTTATTGATTAGGAAAGAGGAAGGTGGTCGAGAATCAAAGATGAGGAAAAATGAGGGGAAGTTGAAACAATTGAGGATGCAAGAAAAGGGAAACCAATTGACTATAATAATGATTATAATAAATACAGACTAAGTGATAAGAGTGGGGGACACTTCTAATTTCATAAGTTATAATCTTATTTGCTTAGACTACTTATTCATGCTGATTTGGGAGTGAGAGAGATATATGCTTATGATCTTACTTTAACTTACAATTATCTTGCTTTGACATCTTGCTTCAATCTTACTATGGTATTTTATATTTTTTTTACTAATTTAATATTTTGATTCTAAGGCTTACACCTCAAAATACCTCGAAGCTTATGTCTCATCTCATAGACAAAAAATACCTCAGTACCCAATTATGCAATTTCAAGCATTGGTTACTTACTACATGTCAATTAGATAGTCATATGAAAAAATATTTTGAAGATGCCATCCACGGGAAACTTTTAATGACCTCAAGGTCACCAAACACTCGTCCCTGAGACGAAGAGTGTGCAGGAAGCAAAGGTGTAGTAGTAAATTAAGAGAAATGATTAGGTCGAATCATGCTAAGTTATACTAGTATAGATCAATTTGGCCCTATCAACACATAATCCAATATCATGCATCATCTACCTGCATACAGGAGGAAGGCTAATTTCTCCATTTTGAAATGGTTTGTATATTGTTATGTGATAGTTAATTTAAATAGGGTTATAAATAATGTGAAAGAACCTAAAAATATAAGTGTTGGACAACTTATATAATGCATCATTCTTTTCTTTGATCTTTAACAAAATGGGGTATCATTATGTCACCAGCTAAAATAACCAAATCTATAAAAACTATATATCTAAACCTAATAAAATAATGTAATTACAAAACAAATTCTTTAATTTATCTTGACAATTGATAAGAATTTATAAATATGTTAAGTATATTTCTAATGCTACAGAATATAGCAATTTTATCACATTAAGTGATTATATGTAAATTATATTAAAAATAATTTATGACATAAATAATAAAACAATTTAATTTTATTATTTAAAAAATTATTTATAAAAAATATAATTATAATATAGAAGTGGCGGGACTAGCCATCACTTAGTCTACACTTGAGAGATATAACTGTAATTTACCCTAACTCCAATAAATAGGTATTATCCACCAAGACGAATATCAAAGAAGCAGCTTTGCCAGGCTTGTGAACAGCTTCGTACCCCATTCATGAAGATGTTCTCCATACTTTCTATTGAACGACTAAACATGAATTAGCATTACCTTAGATTGAGCTCATATTCATCATAACCGCTATCATTAGCCTTATCCCATCACCTTCTTAAACATCCCCACATAAGATAACTTTACCGAAAAGGAATAACAAATAATATTGGATTGATACCGCGTTGTCATGTTCCAGAGAGTTTGAAGACAATAAAAATTTGTGCGTCAATTCAAAATTCTTATTTGTTCTTAAGACTTGTGTTGAAAAATATGAAATAATAAAGCTGCATACTTTGTTATTTCAATTGTTAAAAATGATATAATATTTATGGGAGATGCTTAGCTCATTAAAGGAGAAAAAAATATAAAGGTAATAAATCTAGCTAATTAAAATTAATTCATTATGTACAAATTTATTCTGTATAAGAAAAAAACGATTGGTGAACTGCTTAGGAAAGATGAAATAGTGGCAAATTCCCAAGGTGGCTAATCACATTTATATCCAACAGAAGAGGCGCAGGAGCTACAAATTGTCAAAGTGGTGTTAAAAGTGCAAGAACTACAGATTGCCAAGGTGGTGTTGGGATAGGCTAGTAGGCCAATAGGAGCTGATGAAAGCATGATTAGCTAAATCAAATGCATAATTTGATAAGCCATTTCAAGATTTTTACAATCCTCCTCAAGCTGGGTCTCTATATTGATCATTCCAACTTTGAAAATATGATTATCAAATTGCAATTATTTAAGAACTTTGAGAAGAATGTCAACAGTTTGTTGTTTTATTAGACTAATCTGAAATTCTCCTTGTTCAATTTTCTCTTTTATAAAATGCCTATCAATCTTGACATGCTATCTTATCATGGTGAATAGGATTTTTAGCGATGCTATTATTAGCTTCACATCTCATTATCATTGATCCTTTTGTATTAACATTTAAATCTTCAAGGAGGCCAATAAACCATATAGTTTCACAAATTCCATGGACCATAATCATACATTATGCCTCAATACTGCCCCGAGCAACAACAAATTCTAATTTAAATCTAATAAAAATATCATTTCTAATACTTTCTAACTAAGTCCTTTTAGGTCGACCTCTACTTTTCTTAATATAGGTCAGATCTAATACATCTACTTTTTTATGTGACCAAACCATATAGGCAACTCTCTCTAATTCTATCTACTCCTAGAGCTACTCCAACATTTTTCACGTATATACTTGTTGATGTGAAACAATGTAGCAGTTGTAGGAATTGCATGGAAGTTTATAAAAAAGTTGATAAGCCTTGTAATTACAACTTATTGTTTCACCAGGTTAGATTCTATGAATCCTTAATTATTGCTTTTGCTTTGGCATGCGGTTACAAAGTAGATTAGAATTAAACTTTAAAATAGCATCAAAACAACATTAAACTTATTGTGCAACAAACGAAAATCCACTGGTTAACAATTAGAACATTCACCTTGTGTTTTCCTCACTCACACTCTTGAGGGCTTTTAGTGGAAGAATACTTTCAGCAAAATTAATGATGCCACCATAAAACAGAAGACGTTTACAGTCGCCCAATGAAAATTTATCCAGAGAAGGGGTTGGTGGATGTTGGAGGACTTGCCACTGGCCGGTGGTTTGATTCTTGTCAATGGAGATCGTCAAAGACAATAAGATCCGATCGACGTAATCTTCGACGGTGTGGTCGATCTCAAAGTTGATGTCGAAGAAGGGAGATCTAAGCACATATATTCGACCTTACTTATAGTAGACAAATCCATGATCTTGCTCGAAATCGGCCATATATGGGTAAGGAGGCCGGGGGGAGGTCGTGTGTCTTCTCTCTTAGATGATGTATCAAGCAAGGGAGAAGAAAAGTAAGGGAGGAGGGAGAGCTAGGGGGAGGTCATGATCACCAAATGTTACAATCCCATCACTAAATCCATTACTACATAAATTATATTTCATGTATTCAATTTTAGATCTACTCAAATGAAAATGTTAGACTCTATACTCGACCTCCATAATTCAAATTTTTCTTCAACTCCCTCTCTCTAGTCTTATCAACAAGAATAATATCATCAGCAAAAAGCATACACCAAGGTACCTCATCTTGCAAATTTCTAGTAAGAACATCCATGACTAAAGCAAAAATATATGGCTTTAAGTTGATCCTTGATGTAATCAAATTGAAATAGGAAAAGTTATCGAAATATCTCATCCACCTATATTGAATATCCTCTTCTAAAAAGCATTTTTTGATCTTTATCCTTAATGTATTTCACTCGAACTATAACATTATTTCTCCTATCGCTTTGCTTGACTAGCTTATATATACGTCTTTGGCCCTCCTAAGTATATAATCTATTATTTAAATCATTAAAAGCAAAATTCTTTGCATCGCATATTAATTTCTTAGACTCCCTACGGGCCCCTCTATATATTTTCCGAGCTTTTTACATCTAACCAAATTTTTTAACAAAGCTTCTAATTTTTTATCTTTTCTTACATATTTTGATCACATCACCAACTATTTTTACTATTTCGATCTTCTCTTTTTTATTCTCCAAGCACATACTTTGTAATATTTCCAATATCACTAGCTACTTTTTTTAATATAATATTAGTTTCCTCATGAACAACACAAATCTTAAGAACTAGAATCTTATTCTCAAAAATATTTTTATTAGCATTTTTTAAATGCTCTCATCTAATTCTAGGATAATATTTTACTATATTTTTCATATTTCACCCCTTCATCTTAAAGTTCAAAAGTAATAAGGAATGATGGGTGCATAAACGTTTACTCGTAATAACTTTACAATTTTTGCAATCTAAATGATCTATTTTTCTTATAAGAAAATAATCAATATGAGTCTTATTATGTCCATTTTTCTAGTGATGAAATGGCAAAAGGAGAGCAACTAAACTCTCCAAGAAACAAAAATCATAAAATAGACAACCATATCTAGAGAGAGTAAAAGGAGAGCAGCCAGCAAAGAGTGACAACCATGAAAGGAGACTGAGAAATGAAAGGCCTTATTATAGAGGATATAGCCCAGGCTTCATTATCATCATTAACCTCATCCAAAAACTACTCAGGATTAGCTGAATCCCCAGAAACAGATATCAGACGGTTACAATGGGGCATCCATCATATAATAGTGCTAGAAATTTTCTTAAGGCAAAGTAAATTGTGCATCAAGAAAACACAGAAATACATGCTCAAATCAATGATAGTGTTCAAAGAGTTCAAAGGGGGCATACCTTCATCACTGCCAAATTTGTATCTATACCATCCACTTTAACTCCATCAACGGTGGCCTGGGCTTCTTCCACCATTTTGTAGTTGAGTCTAGATTCCATGACAACTTTTTGCAAGTCGGTCATCTCTCCTACCACTACATCTCCCACAATAAGTTTTTCATCGCTCGACACTTGCGAGACCACCCCTAAATTAGATAAAATTGCCAAAGCAGAAATAGAATACATTCCAGATGCTGATCTCGATCCATTAGTCTGATCCAAACTCTTTGAAATAATCATGTTAGCAAGGGCTTCCAATATTAGATCACCTCCTGGAAGCTGGTCAGCAAGGTTAAACATGAGAAGTGACTCAAAGCGAACAGGGACTGCCGAGAACATTTCCTGGATAGCTTGTAATCGTAGAATTCCAAGTACAGCCTTTGAAAGTGTTTCTTCTTTGTCAACACCCTCCATCTGAATTTTTCTAACAAATCTATGAGCATAAAGAATTTCGCGAATAATAGCTAACCAATAGTCCCGGCGAGAATGTCCCGTTAGCTCAGGGAACTCGATGATAATTGGCTCTAACCTACACACAACATTGGCTCTCATAAGCAAAAGATAAAGTAAACTTTCTCCATCATGCAAAGGGACTTGTACCAAGCCAGTTCCCTCATTAAAAAGACAGTTCAAAAACAAAAGACAAAAAAAAATGATGAATATTACTTACACAGATACAGATCTATACATGACTGCCTTGTCAAAAAGGCGTGAACCCCAAGGCCCAGTCAGCTCAGGCTTAACAATTTGTTTCAAATCAGCAGAAAGGTCATATATCTTTGCTTTGTCGTAAGTTACAACTTTCAATGCCTCAAAGTACAGAGCATGGTCAGTCAATGTTAATCTTCCTGAGATTCAAATACTTCGATGAGACTTCTCAGTTGCAAAAGAAAATTATAGTTTTACGACTATCAGAAAACAGATCAATAAGTTTCCAATCTAATATCTTTAACCGCAGACATTACTTTTAGTAGTCATAGGATAAACAGAAAATATTTCTAGCTAAAATAAGAAAGACATACCGGGCCATGTTGAAATGCCTATATGTTCAAGAACAGGTTGGCTCGTCAATGTTCCATCTACCTCAATAATCTTTTCTCCCCTTTCTGAACGAATAGCATGAATAAGAGATGACTCTGTTTGAGATTTCATTTTTTTTATTACTCTGGATAAAGAAAAAAGACGAGCATTACATATTCATAACAGAACATCCAAAAATTAACATTAAGGTTAAATACAAATAATTATTAAAATTATAATAATTAGGGTGATATACCTTTTGTTTTGTTTTTACCTTAGTAGTGCTAGGCGGTGGCAAACAAGAACCGAAAGCGATAGTAGCAAGAGATTTGAAATAAAACACCCAAAAAAAATAGAATGCATGGTCGCACCACATGGGCAATAAGAGGCAGCACAAATTAGACAATTAGCAGCTACTGGCAGCAAACAACAATAGGAACTTATAGTAGCAAAGTGCGGCGACAAGCATAAGGCTATGAAGAGCGGTGGTGGGCAACAATGGGTGGAAGGAGGTGGAAGCGATGATTCGTAGCGATAGGCAACGACGAGAATGGGCAGTGGTGGCAATGGCAATAGGCGATGACAGGTAATGACAGTGAAGACAAGCAGTGGTGGCGGTGGGATGAAGTCCAGTTGTGGCAACAGTATGACAGGCAACAGTGGCAACAAGATGATAGGCAGCACCAATGAGCCATGCCAGGTGAAGACTAATAGCAGCAGCATGCAGTGATAGGTGGTAGGTGCAACGAGCAGCAATAGGCTGTAGCAATAGAAGATGAGAATCGAGAGCGGCAATAGCAAAAGATTTGAAAATTGTCAGATTTGAGATATTTCTTAATGCAAAGAAACAAGGGTTTTAGGATGTTTCAAATCCCTCAAAATTTTAGATTATATTTCTTTTGATTTAAATACAACATAAAAAAAAGTTAGAATGCATGGACAAGGAATGCAATAGCATCTAATCCTTCAGACCAAACAACTCGCTAATGAATTTTTAACTACACAATACTTAGTACATGCAACAAAACAAGCTTAAATGCAATTTTATAAGATTTACCATTTAAATCTTCAAAAGATCATAGTAAGAAAAAATTGAACACTACTAAGACTAACAATGATTACAAGAAACCTAAAAATATTGAAAATAGTACAATGAGCAAAACTAAACTTTTGATGATCTATTTAAAGTCTTCGTACAATATATATATATATATATATATATCTGTGTGTGTATATATGTATATATAATTTCTTTATTTAAAATAAGGCTATAAATAGGAATTATAAATATTTCGATCAAATTAGGTAAATTAGAAGAGAAGTAAAAATATCTTGGTTAAAGATAAAGACATCCAATAAGGATGCAAAACCACAGGAAGGTAGGCGCAACGAGCAGCAATAGGCAGTAACAATAAAGAATGGCATTGAGCAACAAACGTTGGAAAGCAATGGCAGTACCTCCTAATACTTCCAACCAAACAACCTCTTAACGACTTCTTAATTACACAAGATCCACAAAAGAAAGCTTAGTTTCACTTTTATAAAATTTACCCTTTAAATCTGACAAAGACTGCAGTGAGCAAAAACTAAATACTACTAAGACATATAATGATTATCAAAAAGCTAAAAAATTTGCAAGTAGTCTAGTGCGCAAAGAAAAACATATAATTTTTTATGATCTACTTCATACTTTGGAAAGAGAATAGGATATATATATATATAATAAAACCAAAAAATATGAAGTTTAGATATTTCATTCAAGATAGATAAATTAGATGTGAAGATCTTAATTAAAGATGAAAATAATACTTTAAGAAATCATTAAATGAGAGTAATAAAGTAGAAACTATTTTAAAAGATGATAATGAATTATATTAAAAGCAAAATATATAGATTAATACAAAAAAATTAAAGTGGGGTCAACTCTGAAGAAGATGCATAAACGTCTGACTTTAAATCAAAATAAACTATCTGTTGAAATATAGATAGTTATAAAGGATACTGCCTTGATTTGATAAATAAATTCTTCATGAAATTTTGAAGGCTAAGAGGATGACAAAGAAGTGGAGAAAAAACATGTTGGTACTAATATTAAAGAATAAATGAGATGTTCAAAACTATGATAATTATAAATAAATTAAACTTATGAGTCAGCCAATGAAGGTACGAAGAAAGTAATGAAGTGTAAGCTTAGAAAATTATGCCATTTTTGAAGAACCAATTCCATTTTATGCCAAAAAGATCATCTATGAAAGTGATTTATATGTTAAGATAATTACTATAAAACCATAAGCACAAGAGAAATGACCTTCATATGCTTTTTATCGATTTTTAGTAGGCATCTGATCAAGAACCACAAGAATGAATTTGGCCCACTTTAAGTCACAAAGTGTGAAAAATGTATGTTGACATTATTAAAGATATGTATCGTAAAGCACTGACTAGTATTAGAAATAATACAAAGTCATATAACATTTTCCAATTACAACATAAGAATCAACATTGAGTTCATATTTTTGTATTCATTAAGGATATGCTTACAAAGTTTATTCAACATATGGTTTCTTCGTGTTTGCTTTTTATAGATGATATGGTTCTAATCGATGAGATATCCACTGAAATGAGTGAAAAATTAAGAAAAATGGAGAATAATAATAGAACAAAGATTGAATACATGATGTGTTTGGAAAGTAAATGTATGTTAACCAAATCTAATGGAAAATTTTTTAGTGAACTTTTTAGTTAATTGCCTAAGAGGTATCACATTTATAGAGTTGGTTGATGCTAGAACTTATTCAAAGAATGTCATAAATATGTTTTAATTATTCTTTGAACTGCTGAGTTATCATATATTCATATCAAAGAGATTGGACCATATTGTATCATTCAAGTGGTTACTAATGATAGCTCAAAAAATGTCCTAACAGGTAAGTGACTCACTATATGGTTCAACAAACATTATAGTTATTATGAAAATTGTATATTCCTTTGGAATAGTTTAGTGATTTATTATTAAATACTTTGTAATATTGTTGTAAGAAAGTTGTTAATAAATAAGTATCCACATTCATATTAGACTACATGCATTATTAATAGTTTCATTTATTCATGACCATGATTTTTTTTTTTTTTTTTGAAATATATTCATGACCATGATTTCTTGATGAGAATATGCACTAGTCAAATATCACTCGTAAACATGCTATGACTTGATTTGCCAATACCTTTTTTACCATGAAACATTTTCATCAATAGCAAATGAATTTTAAAATGATGGTCACGTGTGAAAATTTTGTTTCTAAGTCTTATTCAAAGGAACAAAGCCTAAACAAGCGCAATAAACCATCCTGAAATAATCCTTCGGGAGTATTGTAATGTATACACTCAAATCAAGCGGCCATTTATTAAAGGTCATTCATTTCATAGATAAAGAGAAAAAAAACTCTAATGGATTACATATATTAGGTAATGATTATGGAAAAGAAGCAATAACTGCATTTTTTATCAGCAATTAAAAGTATGAACAATAAACAAATATTTGAAATTCTTGATAGAATATGGGAAGTGCAAATCAATTAGATTTTGCGCCCATTTTTTAAATCCTGAATACTTTTTAAGTAACCCCAACATTATAGAATTCAAGAAAGCAAATGATATTTTATATGCATGCACTGAAAGATTGGATAATTATTTTGATGAAGATGATCAAATTTGCAGCAAGTTTCATGTGTACATTAGGGGTGAAGACTTTTTTAGATTTCTTCAGTTGTGAGACAAAAGATTGTTTGAGAATCAGGTAATGTGTTTTTTACATATAAATTATAATTAGTATAGGATAATATTTTAATATTTAAATAATAATGAATTTTAGCTAATTATGGCTAATATATGTCCGAAGAGCTTCACTTTTTACAAATTTTTGTGATCAAAGTACACCTTAAATTTAGTTCATCGAGATGTGAATAAAATTAGATTGTATAAACATTAAGTACAAACATAAATATGTCATTGATTATTAACATGAAACTTTATAATTTGCTAATCTTAATAATTTTTTAATACAACTTCACAAAAAAGGCAAGATTGATCATGGTCAACTCAAAGATTTAGTTTATGTGAAGTATAATATGGCCTTGATTCAAAGATACATCTATCATGATATTATTTTCCATATCTCTTTAAAAGATATAGACAATGCTAATGAAAAATTAATATAAAATTAGATGAATAGCTAAATGAAAATGATGAATTAGTCATTGGTGATGAGTATTTGACAAAGAGTGTTGCTGCAAAAGCTAGTGATGTTTACGAAATAAACTAAAATATTTAAAATCAATTAAATGGAAAAGAGAATGAATCTTCATCTAGAATTAACACTCTTGCAAATAAACATAAAGATGATGAGGTTGATAAAGAATATTATGATTTAGGATAAAATGATGATGTTGATAAAGGAAACAAGACTATTTTAACTTATGATTATGAGGAAGATAATACTCAAGAAGATTAGTTTTATTTTATTTTATTTTTTTAATATTGCACGTGCAAAAAATTATAATGTTTTGAATTTTGGCTAGTTAAGCACTTGATCATAAGCATCAGCTTTTAATATTATATTTAGTTTGTTCCATTAATATGATAGTTAATTTTTCAATATAATTATCTTTCATAATTATTCAAATATATTTAGTTGCATCTTTATCCCTTTTTTTTTTTTGCGATATGTTTAATAGCATGCAATATAGCTTCATGAGACCTTTGCGATATGGCGCAAACTATTCGTAATTGAAAATTATGAAGCACTAGAAATATAGAGGCTAAAAGGGAAAAGGGAAGTTGGAAAAATCACCAAATGGCATTTGAAATATGCAAGGAGTATCTATACATCTGAAGGGCTAACTGCAGAAGGAATTTGAGCAATAGATACAATACAAGAGAATAAACACAACCATGTTATAAGCATGTGCATTCATAAGAGGATGTTATATGGTACAACTTTGTCCATCTATACAAAAAAAATCAGCCATGTCTACAAGACAAGCATAAAATGTAGGAGATAAGCAAGATATAAAAACGATAAAATGCAGCAGGTTATAGACATCTTGGTGTTGTCACATGCATAAGAAAGGCATAAAAAGGGGGAAATGGGGACGAGTGTCAGTTTCTATAGCACAACTTGAGAATGCAGATAAGTCGCACAACAACAAGAAAATAAGAAATGATGTACTATAAAAATAAGAGCAGAAGCCTTGGTAAGAAATCTCCTAGAGAAACAGTTCGTATAAGGAGATCAGCTTCAAGAAAGGGCGTGCCAAAGGGGAGAATAAACCAGCAGCCAAGAATATCAAACAAAAATCTGCTTGCTATGTAAATGAATCAACAAAAGAACTACATAGAATACAAAAGACAGCACTATTAAATCTTAATAAGAACCAAGTGGGTAGGATTACTGTCATCCACAAATTGATAACTGGGAAACAATTAAACATGAATAAATAAAAAAATGTGATGCTTTAGCTAACATTCATTAAAAAGGGAAATTGAACAGCAATTTATTAATTGTTAACCTGTCCAATCCAACAAGGTACTTCTCATAGACAACAAATGAAAGTCGGCCACTGTTCGGATTCGCAAGGACATCAAAGATATTGGAACATGTAATTACATCTGCAATAATGGGGATTGCAGGAGCAATGCGCAAAAAAGCATCTAAACCAACAGTGTTGTCCTTATCCACCTGTCACAATTTGCAAAAGTATTAGACAAGACAAATTACCGTAGCATAGCAATAAGAATGAGCATCCATTCAGAATAACTAATTATACTGACTAGGGTTTTGATGGAAATTCGAAAATAGCTTTAATGGATGATGAATATGATGAACATGGGGTCCAGTTTAAATCTTAAACAATACTGAATTGAAACATGTTTCTTGCCCTGGGTGAGGGTGGGCTCGCCGCAGATGGAGCTTCCCATGCTAACATCATATCAAATGTAAGGCGTCGGAACTTTGGATCAGCAGGATGGCCAATGATTTGAGTCATTAGACCTAATGCTCTGAAACAACAGTACTCTAAGAAATTTCTGGCATAATTTGAGGACTTCTTTAAACCATCAGATGCTTCTGAATCAAAATTTCCTTGAAGTTCATCCATAGAAACATCAAGAATTCTGCAGTAAGAGTTACGCATCAATATTATTCTCATGCACATTTAAGAAGTTCACAACTCTATGATGCATTCAACAAATTATAAAAAATGTACGTGGGAATTGTGATGAACAATGAAAAAGTCATACCTAACTTGAATTAAAAGCGCAAAGGATAATAAAGTACACTGCTAATTTCAACTAGACTAATTGCCTAATGAAACTCACTTAGCTAATCCAATTTAATCAAGTTGTGACATGCCCATAATACATTCAAGATCCTACAAGTTTATTCAAACATATTAGCTTATCCAGAATGGCCAAAAACCTAAGTGACGTACAAATCATTGCCAAATATAAACAGTGACCAGTAACTGGCCATCAAATTCAAAAAATAACTCAACTTTCATTATGAAGCATAAGCTTTTGATGAAACACACAAAATCAACATCACGGTTTGCGCACAATAAGACTATCAATCATGTACATGAAATGCTTAAACCTTCACATGGCTTTTTACATGGATTCCTTAAAACTGTGTAGGTAAAACCAAAGACATCTGGATCAAAAACTAAAACTAAATTGAGGGTATAAAACAAAAATAAAAAATCTCGATCCAACAACAATACGACTGCAAGAAGAGCCAGAGAGGAACTCACTGCGAACAACGGCCAACGATTACGTTTGCCATCTGAGAGAGCTCCGGAATCCACTTCCTTTTGCCGGAAGGGGATCGGCCCATCTCCTCATACTCTTCATCGAAAGATGTTCGGCGGCTGAGCGCCCATTTGAAGGAACCCTCCATGAACCCCTCCAGAAGGTTGCGGGTTTTATCCATCATAGCCATGTCTCCCCTCCAAAACTCGAAACCTCTCCCTTCGATGCTCGATCAGAGCTAAACCCTAAATCCTCCGGTTTGCGAATTTCATCCCGCAATCACAAGCTTAACTCGTCGGGGAAAACCTTATTCTCTCCTTCTGCAGCTTCTCTTAGAAGAAACTACTATAGTACTATGGACTCTCTGGAAACTAATTGAGCGTGCGGAGATAAAAACCTGGGAGGCGCGCGGTAAAAAGACAGGTCGTTTGCACTCTGGCTCTTCTTGCAGTCGTATTGTTGTTGGATCGAGATGTTTTTATTTTTGTTTTATACCCTCAATTTAGTTTTTGGTTTAGTTTCTGATCCAGATTTCTTTGGTGTTAACTACAAAGTTTTAAGGAATCCATGTAAAAAGCCACGAGAAGGTTTAAGCAGTTCATGTACATGATTGATTGTCTTATTGTACGCAAACTGTGATGTGATTCTGTGTGTTTCATCAAAAGCTTATGCTTCATAATGAAAGTTGAGTTATTTTTTGAATTTGATGGTCAGTTACTGGTTATTGTTTATATTCGGCAATGATTTGTATGTCACATAGGTTTTTGGCCATTCTGGATAAGCTAATATGTTTGAATAAACTTGTAGGATATTGTATGTATTATGGGCATGTCACAACTTGATTAAATTGGATTAGCTAAGTGAGTTTCATTAGGCAATTAGTCTAGTATTACCCTTTGCGCTGTTAATTCAAGTTAAGTATGGATTGATTGTCTTATTGTGCGCAAACCGTGATGTTGATTTTGTGTGTTTCATCAAAAGCTTATGCTTCATAATGAAAGTTGAGTTATTTTTTGAATTTGATAGTCAGTTACTGGTTATTGTTTATATTCGGCAATGATTTGTATGTCACATAGGTTTTTGGCCATTCTGGATAAGCTAATATGTTTGAATAAACTTGTAGGATATTGTATGTATTATGGGCATGTCACAACTTGATTAAATTGGATTAGCTAAGTGAGTTTCATTAGGCAATTAGTCTAGTATTACCCTTTGCGCTGTTAATTCAAGTTAAGTATGACTTTTCCCATTGTTCATCACAACTCCCACTTACATTGTGTGTAACTTATTAAATGCATCATAGAGAATGATATTGATGCTCAACTCTTACAGCAGAATTCTTGATGTTTCTATGGATGAACTTCAAGAAAATTTTGATTCGGAAGCATCTGATGGTTTAAAGAAGTCCCCAAATTATGCCAGAAATTTCTTAGAGTATTGTTGTTTTAGGGCATTAGCTCTAATGACTCAAATCATTGGCCATCTTGCTGATCCAAAGTTCTGATGCCTTACATTTGATATGATGTTAGCATGGGAAGCTCCATTTGCGGCGAGCCGGCCCTCACCCAGGGCAAGAAACATGTTTCAATTCACTATTGTTTAGGATTTAAATTGGACCCCATGTTCATCATATTCATCATCCATTAAAGCTATTTTCGAATTTCCATCAAAACCCTTGTCAGTATAATTAGTTATTCTGAATGGATGCACATTCTTATTGCTATGCTACGGTAATTTGTCTTGTCTAATGCTTTTGCAAATTGTGACAGGTGGATAAGGACAGCACTGTTGGTTTAGATGCTTTTTTGCGCATTGCTCCTGCAATCCCCATTATTGCATATGTAATTACATGTTCCAATATCTTTGATGTCCTTGCGAATCCGAACAGTGGCCGACTTTCATTTTCTGTCTATGAGAAGTACCTTTTTGGATTGGATAGGTTAACAATTGATAAATTGTCGTTGAATTTCTCTTTTTAATGAATGTTAGCTAAAGCATCACGTTTTTTTTTTTTAATTGTATGTTTTCCAGTTATCAATTTGTGGATGACATTAATCCTACCCACTTGGTTCTTATTAAGATTTAATAGTGATGGTGATGTAGAACGGGTATGGGGGTGGGGGAGATTTGAAAATTTTAATTAATTAATTCCCATAATGGGATATCCAATTAGAGAATTAATTAATGGAGGGGAATTAATTGGAGAGGGAACATGGAAAGGGGAGAGGCCGGCCATAAGTGGAGGCCATTAATTGGGATTTGATTTAAAGACTTTCCTAAAATAGATCAATCCCTTTTAGGAATTTATTCAAAATTCAAATTTGAATTGAATAAGTAATATCAAAGCTTCCCAAATGAGGCTGTATGGAAGAGGAAAGTAGGCTTCAATCAAGAGCATGAGGGGGGGAAAGGGCGGCGGGTAGGAAGGCGGGCCGGCGGTTATAATGAGAGTTTGGAGTTAATTTGGGAGGAATTAAACACTTCCAAATAAGATAACTCCTCATAAGGCAAAAGGCTTCAATCAAATTTAATTTAAATTTGATTAGGATTTGATTAGGAGGTCAATTAGGAAACTTTTCATAAATAGATTTAATAATTTAGGAAAGATTTTAAATTTCAAATTAGGTGGATTTGAATTCAAAATTTGACCTAATTATGTTAATCTAGAATAGGTAATGGAATTCAAGAGGGGAAAGGGGGCTAGGGAGAGGAAGAGTGACTTTGAATTCATTCCAAAAAGAGCCACTTGGATTTGGAAACAAATCCCAATGGGATCTAATGAGGTCGGCGACAATAGGGAAAGGAGGTGTGGTTTAAAGAGGCAATCAAAGCTTTCTTAAATTAATAAATTAACTTCGGGATGAGATATTTCATCCCAAGTTAATTTAAAATTCAAAAGGCTGTGATTTGGAAAGTTTCCAAAATTAGGATCTCTAATTTAGGTAGTAATTTCAAATTCAAATAGATTTGAATTTGCTCTTAATTTTATTACCTATATTATGAAAGCTAATTTAGGAAAGGTTTAATTACAAGGGGGTTGGGAGGGAAACCAAAGAAGGGGTCGGCGGTATAGTGGCTTGGCCGTGAGTGGTGGTGGAGCTAAGGCCGGTTTGGTGGAAGTAGGAAGAGGATGAAGATGGCGACTATGAACAACAAAAAGGAACAAAAATAAAGAAACAAAAGATAAAAGATAAAACCGTGAGCCTTGGACTTTTCCGAAGACTGACAGGTGATACATTACCCTTCTCCAAGGGACTTCAAGCCACGAGCCCAGACCCATTATGTGGTTGGTGAAAACTCTAATTCCTTCCCATAGGAATCTCACTATCATCTTCCCAAAAGAACTCAAGTGCAGAACACAAAATTTTATTATAATTTCATCATAGCTAATACAAGATAAGGGGCCTCTATATATAGGCCTCAAAAGAAATTAAAAGACACATTTGCACATTGGGCTTACATAAGACAAGACTCTTAAATAAAAGAGCAAAAATGGGAAAATTACAAAATTAAATAAAAATACAATTAAATAACTAAAATAAAACGGAGTAATCTCGACCGTCGATCTTCAACTCTTCCTGTTAATATCATCCATCGTCGGATGTCCGCATCAGATGGCTTTTGTATTCTATGTAGTTCTCTTGTTGATTCATTTACATAACAAGCAGATTTTTGTTTGTTATTCTTGGTTGTTGGTTCATTCACCCCTCTAGCATGCCCTTTCTTGAAGCTGATCTCCTTACATGGACCTTTTCTCTAGGAGATTTCTTAGCAAGTCTTATGGTCTTATTTTTATAGTACATCATTTATTATTTTCTTATTATTGTGCGACTTATCTACATTTTCAAGTTGTGCTATAGAAACTGACACTCGTCCCCATTTCCGCCTCTTTATGCCTTTGTTATGCATGTGATAGCACTAAGATGTCTATAAATTGCTGCATTTTACCGTTTTTATATCTTGCTTATCTCCTACATTTTATGCTTGTCTTGCAAACATGGTTGATTTTTTTTTTTTTGTACAGATGAAACAAGTTGTACCATGTGACATCCTCTTATGAATGCACATGCTTATAATATGGTTGTCTTTATTCTCTTGTATTGTATCTATCGCTCAAATTCCTTCTGCAGTTAGCTCTTCAGATGTATAGATACTCGCATATTTCAAATGTCATTTGGTGATTTTTCCAATTACTTCCCTTTTCTCTTTTAGCCTCTATATTGTTTGTGCTTCATAATTTTCAATTACGAATAGTTTGCGCCATATCGCAAAGGTCTCGTGAAAGTATAGTGCATGCCATTAAACATATCGCAAAAAAAAAAGGATAAAGATGCAACTAAATATATTTGAATAATTATGAAATATAATTATATTAAAAAAAGTAACTATCATATTAATGAAACAAACTAAATTTATAAATAAAATATCATTCTTATAATATTAAAAGTTGATGCGTATGCTCAAGTGCTTAACTAGTCAAAATTCAAACCATTATAATTTTTTTGCAAGTGCAATATTAAAAAAAAAAAAACTAATCTTCTTGAGTATTATCTTCATCATAATCATAAGTTAAAATAAAATAGTCTTGTTTCCTTTATCAACATCATCATTTTCTCCTAAATCATAGTATTCTTTATCAACCTCATCACATGTATGTTTATTTGCGAGAGTGTTAATTCTAGATGAAGATTCATTCTCTTTTCCATTTAATTGATTTTAAATATTTTAGTTTATTTCGTAAACATCACTAGCTTTTGCGGCAGCACTCTTTGTCAAATATTCATAACCAATGACTAATTCATCATTTTCATCTAGCTCTTCATCGAATTTTATATTAATTATCGGTGGCATACCGGCCAACTCAAACGCCAGTAAATTCCGGTGCACTACAGGAAAAACGCTGAAAACTGGCGGCTTTTTCTGGCGGTTAGTGTAGATTTACCGGCGGTTTTTAATGGTACCGGCGGTCTAACGGCGGTTTGTAAACCGCCGGAAAAAATGGCGTAGGAAACCATTTCCGACGGCGTGTTACCGGCGGTTTATTTTTGCGGCGGTTTTCCGGCGGCCAATACCGCCGGTGACCACCGGAATTTTAACCGTCGGTTTGCCGGCGGTTAGGCCGCAAAATAAACCAAAAAGTTTATCAAATAAATAACAATACTAATCATCCTCCATGCCCTCGCTGCCTTTTTATTCATGTGTCGGCTCTTACTCTTTCTTCTTCTAATTTTCATCTTTATATGATCGCAACTCCGTCTGCATCTCTTTTGGAATTTTCTCATATCCTCTATCTCTTTTATCAGCGCAGCAACCCTCTATCTAATAGTTTCTTCAGCTTCACTATCATCATAAAATATTGACGTATATGAACTACCCTCATAAGCACATCCCTGCGAACCTAAGACATAAACCCTCCACTCTATCTTCCTCTAACAATATCTGACTATGCCAGATACTCAGAATATTGGATCGATCCTGAAGATAATCCCTCACTAGTTGACTGATGACTTTCCTGAACTCGTATAAAATCATCATGAGAGAATAAATTCATTAAAAATTATATTATATTATATTATATCACTCCAAAAATTATACTCACATGAGCTTTTTTTGCCTTCTCATCAATCCACTTATAGTCGACTTTATGTTGGTGAGTCCTCGTATGTAACTCCAATGGTGTCGGCTCCTGGCTAAGAAACTCTTTCTATAAATAGAAGATATAGTTAAAATAATATATTTATACATTTATTAAACTAATTGAAAGCTTTTACTAGTCGTTATCTATGTTTAGTATAAGGCACATATCCACCAGTATGAAGAGAGCTTCATAAATCCCCACAATTAGATGCCCTGTCTTGCTTATTCTGCTCTCTCAATTTGGTGAACTCAGAGGTCGCCCAAGCTCTACTCAAATTTGCCCATACTCTCTCTCCAATCCATAATGGACACTGCCCGAATTTTCTAATGTCCATGAATAGGTCCCTAAGATGAGTCATCCTCTACTCTCAAAATTTATTCTGATCCTCATGTCATGCTTAGGCAACCACCTAATATTTTTTGGTAAAATATAGGCATAATAAATAATATTAAAATAAATGAAATAAAATATTTTAATTAATGCCAAATAAATATATATACTTAAAATTCTCTAAACCATATATCCCTAATTTTCATTAGGATCTTCTTCCATGATAAGTATGGAGTATCATATTTGGTCCATATGATGTCCCGAATCTTATGGGTAGGTGGTCATGAGGGATTGAAGCTACATGTTAAATTTTTTATCAATAACATATAATAGATTAAATTATAATAATTTTACAAAATAAATTGAACTTATGTATCATCGTCAGGATCAATATATACACGCTTATATGTTGCAGTTGCAGGATCCCCAACACTAAACTCTGCTTATGTAGATGGTCCACAGTGTTGTGGCTGCATAGGATGTGGGTAATAAGAGGGGTGGGGATAAGGAGGGTAAGGAATGGTGGATGGAGCAATTTGTGATGTTAGTGAGGGGTAATATGGATATAATGGAGCTGAATGTGTCTGATTTAGAGAGGGAAATTGAGGACTCGTCGACGTAGGAGGGAAGTACCCAGAAAAGGGTGGTGGTACTCCAACCACTGGTGGATTTGACTGTTCGTGACCCTACTCACTAGGGGACTGCTACTAACTCCTAGGTGGTAGTAATGGTATCATTGGTAGTACTGATCTATGTCCCTCAGTTTCATCACACTGTCTAGGCCTTCTTGGTCCAATGCTTAAATATTTCTTACGAGAAATCTTTGAAGTTAAGGATCTACGATGAGTATTGTCACCTGAAACCATCTGCTGTAAAAGAAGCAATTAGTAAATTTTTGTAACATATAAAGAAATTAAATTGTAATAACTATGAAAAATTGTATAAGTGGAAATAAAAATAGAATGTAGATTAATTAGTTATAACAATTATAAATAAATATAGAATACACAATGATTAACATACAAACATGATTTAATAAGAGACATTTAGTAAGATATGTTGACTAACTTAATTTAAAAAATATATAATTTAATAAGTACATTACAATAAATTTAGTCACTTAAATTACAATAATTATTCAAAATTAGAAATATTTTCATTGCTCTCCAAGGTATTTTCATTTTCTTCCTCATTCTCACTTGATGAGCTTGTTAACCTATTTATATCCTCTAACTACATTTCAATATTATGTGTTGTAGTTGACATCTCATTAATTTTAATAGACATATAATTTGACATCTCATCTTCTTGATTTGCAATTGCTACAATATATTATTGATCAATTATTCCCCATGCTTTTATTTTTATAATAACAAACCAATCTTATTTATCTCTATGACCACTAGGATACTTACTGAAATAAACTTGAAAATGTTAACTTGCTAAAATAAATGGATCAAACTTCATGTATATTCCTCTATGTTTTACCTATATTAAACCATACGTAGGATGAACCCTTATGCCTCTATTTTGTATTGAATCATACCATTGATAGTTAAACAAATATATAAAGTTCCCATCTTCTCCTGGATACTCCAGCTTCAGAACCTCATTTAGAATATCATAATAACCGTACCCATCTTCTTCATGAGTATTCCCTCTAACACACACTCCATAATTTTTAATTTTTCTTCCTTCACTCCACGACTAGGAATGAAATCTGAATCTATTAACTATATATTGGCCAGATGTTTACTTTTCGTATTGGGCTTCATGTTAGTGATTACAGACCTTTATCAAAATACATGTTACCAGGATGTACCTAAGAAAATTTTTAAATTTTAGGCCTTTTAATATTAAATAAGATGTAATTCATTTAAAATTTTAAAATTTAAGGGCTCACATAAGATCTAAACTAAGTTGGGAATTTATTTGTAAAAAATTGCTCAATTTATGTAGTATATATTAGAGACAAATTACTTAAGAAATAATTGGTGATAAATCATCTAAGTAAGACTTTAATATTTAAAATAAACATTACTCCTTCTGCACATTATGAAAAAAATTACTCTAGGATTGTTTGGACTTCTTCACAGTTCAGCAGCACATATAAAGTCATTGTTTTGATTTCTAAATCGTTGAGAAATCTTTTAACACATTTGTCACTAAGCTTTCCATGTCTTCTAAAGACTAATAGAACAGACTGTGATTATTCTTCTACATCAAAATTCATGTTATGATCAATCTTTATTCTTGTATTCCTTTCATGGGCTCGAAGTAGTATGAGCAGAAGTGAGTGGTTTCTTGAGACAAATATGCTTCACATATCGATCATTCTGATCGTGCTTTATTCTTAACATATTTTTTTAACTTATTCAAATATCTGCTAAACAATTATAATTATTAGTTACCATTAAAAATATTTAAGATAATATATTAAAAACATATTTTACATCTCAAAAGGATACATTTAACAATATTGTACAAGTCCACAAACTCTAGCTCATAAGATAGATAGACTAGAAGATGTTCCAAAAAATCAAAGAATCCTAGGAGAAATTTTTTTTCTAACTTGCATAGGATAATTTGTATGTTCTCCTCACTCCTTCGTAAAGTATATTTGCTTAGTTTAGATAAACATATGTATTTAAAGAAAATGCTAAGCTTTGTTAACGGATTCGATATGTAATCTGGTAATAGACATACAATAATAAGAAGGAGAACCACTATAATTATATGATAATCATGACTTTTTAGTCCAAATAATCTTATAGATTTAAGATCTACACATCGATTTAAATTTGATTCATGACCATCAAGCATTTTTAAACCTTTAAACCACTGACATATTGATCTTTTTTGTTCTAACGTAAAAGAGTAAGGTGCTTTGGACTCATTATTTTTATCGTAGCTGGTTGTTACTAACTCTAAATTTCATCATCAATAGTATTCTTTAATGTCCATTCTAGCTTTGACGTTATCCTTATTTTTGCCTTTAACATCTATAATTATATTAAATATGTTGTCTATAAAATTCTTCTTAATGTGCATAACATCTAGATTATGTATTATCAAATTTATTTTCCAATATGGTAATATCTAAAAAATATTTTTTAATCCAATTATGTTGAACATCATATCCTGAAAAATTATACTCTAATAATATTGAAAAATCAATAACAGTTGAAAAGTTAGAAAGTCTTTGTAATATGTCATCATCATTTAATCTGGATAGAGGAGATAACCTCTCAACTCTATTTTTAATGAATTCTTTCTTATTTCTTCTAAATAGATGATCAACAGGTAGAAACATATGATGACAATCAAACCAAATATTTTTCTCTTCATATTTTAGTGTGAAAGATTTAGTATTCTCCATGTAGTAAGGCAAGCTAATTTTCCTATTGTGCTCTAACCAGATAACATAACATAAGCTGAAAAATCGCCAATGTCCAAAGCAATACAATTTTAAGGAGAAAATTTTATTTGGTTAAGATGTCATATGTGAGGACACCTTCTTCTCATAAGAATTTGAGATCATCAATTAATGGTTGCAAAAAAATATCAATTTTTTCTTTTCAGTTATGTGGTCCAAGTATTATAAGTGTTAATAACATGTACAGGATAGTCATACACATTTTTGGTGGAAGTATGATGTTAGTATAACTGGCCAATAAGAGTATGGTGAAGCTGCCTGACTATATGGAGTAAAATCATTAGCACATAATCTCAATCTTATGTTGTGTGGCTCAATAGCAAATGAAGCATGTGTTCTATCAAAATATTTTCAAGCTTCAGCATCTGATAGATGAGAAAGAACACCACTATTTGCTAATTTCTCTTTATGTCATCTCATATTACTTACTAAACTCATTGATGTGTATAGCCACTTAAGTCTTGGAATTATTGATAAATAAAATAAACTAAAATTTGGAACATATTTCTTTTGACGATATTATTTTTTTTAGTTTGATTTAAACCGAGGTACATTGTAAGAGCGACAATAAACTTTTGTCGCATCATCCTTACTGTATAACATACATCCATTGATACAACAATCAATTTTTGTAGCAGTGAAACCCAACTTGGATACTAATTTCTTTATTCGGTACAAATCTGTGGGGATAAAATTATCCATTAGATTTGATTTTTTTAGAAGACCAATGAAGTTATTAAAATAACCACGAGGAATATTTTAATCAATTTTGATACTTAGTATCCTCACAATAATCGATAATTCTGAATGAGTTTCATAACCATCCTAAATTAATTTTTTAGCTGCATGTAGTAACTCAAAGAATATTTTGATTTCTACATTTGGTGGCTGTTCCACACTAGCCTTTAAATTAGGACATACTATATCAAAAATAAGTTCTTCATACGGTCCAATCATTTTATCTTCATTAAATATTTCAAAAGCTGTGGATGGACCGACATGAGTATCTTTATGTGGCTCGTATTCGCTATGTGAGGTCCAAATCCAGTAGTCTGGAACAAATCTTCTATGATATAAATCAACCATTACACATCGGGCATTAGGAATGCTTGATTTTTGTGCTTCAAACATGGATATCTGAATATTTCATCAAACTTAAATGAAGGTAGTTGAGATGCAACTTGAATAAAAGTCTCAACTCCCTATATAAATTCATCTAACAATCCTATTAGACCAGGTAAAAATCTGTTATACTTTCAATATCTCTCTTCTGGGATAGTCATTTGCATGTTGAAGCAAATGTTCCCTATATAGTTGTGAAATCAATTATTATAAAATATGCAACCTTAAATCTCGTTTAAATCTAAGAAAGAAATATTATTTACTCTCCTAACTAGGTTATTGGGAGGCAATTGTTTAATGTGTTTATTTTAACTTAATATTATGCTTCTCTTTTAATGGCCAACAATTTACAACATAAAGCATTGCAGGTCTCACTTCCATCTTATAGAATTTTAGGTTAAGTTTGAGGGGGACTTTTCTATCACACAACAAACCCGATGCATTCCTCCAGTTCAAACATCCAACTAGAATTCTACTAATAATATCCACATCTATTTCACAACCATCACTCTGAACAACATACCAAAAATATCTAAAATGTATACTCATATTAATAACTTAATTGCCCAAACTCATAATCCGCCCAATGGATCTATTATTATTAAAATTACACTCCATATATTTGATTATAAATATACTCAAAAAAAATCTTTAGACTCTAAGGTTGACCTCTACAATTCAAGTTTACCTTCAACTCTCTCTATGGTCTTATCAACAAGAAAAATATCATTAGCAAAAAGCTACACCAATGTATAACCTCTAGCAAATGTCTAGTAAGAACATACATGATTGAAGCACAAGATACGGGTTTAAGGGTGATCCTTGATTTAACCCATTTGAAATAGGAAAATACTTGGTCAAACCACCTTTTGTTTCAACACAAGTAACAACTTCTACATACATATCCTTAATGACTTAAATATGAGCATTATTAACCCCTTTCTTTTCTAGAACTCTCCATAGCACTTCTCTTGAAACTTTATCATATGCTTTCTCTAAACCAATAAATATCATATGTATGTCCCCATTATTCTCTCTATGATTAAGGTAAAAAGATATGGGCTTAAGGTTGATCCTAGATGTAATCAAACTGAAATATGATAATACTTAGATCAAACCATCTAGTGTTTGAACACAAGTACTAGCTTAAATACAAGCATAACTAATATTTTTCTTTTCTAGAACTCTCCATAGCACTTCTCTTAGAACTTTATCATATGCTACCTCTAAATCAATAAATATCATATGTAGGTCCTCATTATTCTCTCTAAATAACCATTCATGACTAAAGAAACAAAAAAAAGTAAATGCATGGACATTCGGGGCATTTGCAAGCTGGAGTGAGGGCATCGGCGGGCAGAGCAAAGGTGTCGGTGGGCAGAGCAAGGGCGTGATCGGTGACCGGAGTGAGGGCGTGATCGGTGGCCCGAGTTACAGCGTCGGCGGTCGGATTCCTGCGGACATAGTTGGAGGCAAGTGTGAGAGACGTCTGGAGGAAAAATAAATATGTAGACAAATGAGAAGGAAGGGTCTGTTTGGTCAATTTTAGTTCAATTTTTGACATTTATCCAACGGTTTGGACTACTACTACAACAACAACAACATCAAGCCTTTATCCCACTATGTGGGAACGGTTTGGACTGCCGAAAAAAAAAAAAAACTTAACACTGGCGACCAAGCCACTGGTATATGCGATGCAAAAAACTGGTGACCTTTATGGTGGTTATTTTACCACCATCATTCCCGACAGTTTATTATTAAAAATAGCCAGGTAAACTGCCGGTTGAAACCATCGGTCACACGCCCGGTTTAACCCGCATCTAATTCTGGCGGTTCTTTGATCGTCGATAATTGATGATTTTTCTGTAGTGTCTCTCTCTCTCTCTCTCTTTCTTTGCCATTTTGTTTTTATCTGACAACCTCCTCTACTAGCCCCTATCTCTCTCTCTCTATCTCTCTCTCTCTCTCTCTCTCTCTCTCCATAAGGGGTGACACTATTTTAAATATTTTATTTATTTATTTTTCACTTTATTTCTCTCTAATTGTGAAGTTCTCTATTAATTTTTTAATGACTTTTATTAGACTATTTGAAATTTATTTTTACTATGTTACTTTTTTCTCTCCATATTTATATTACTAGTATTTTTTTTAAAATTAAAAATGTCATCAATTTTTTTTTAAGCTCCAAATTCTAGTTTATATGAAATTTATGTAATTAAAACTAACAAATTATATTAGAGGAGAATTATAATATTTAAAGTTTAATTAAGTACCTTAAATTTTACTTGGTTGAGGTTTTTTGTCATCTCTGCTATGGTTATTGTAGTTATGGAACTTTGGCAGTTTTTACTTCCTCAGTTTCTCCTAGATTTTCTTCGGATAGATGCTTGCAGTTTTGGAACGATGATGTTGCAAATTTATTTTCATGGAATATGTTTTGATGATTACCAAACACTCTTGTTTCTCTACAACTGTCTTTTCTACTGATATTTCAGGGCCACAAGATCGGACGGAAATCGGAACCAGCTCAAGAATGGGTAGACTAGGTCTGAGTCAGTCTGTAATTTTTTTTTCCTTTCTTGAGTCAATTATAACCTTTGAAGTGTTCTGATGCTAAGTAACCCTACACACACATACTTTAGTGATTTTTCTATATGATCTAGAATTTCTGTCTTTACTCACATCGTCCCGGACGATATTTATATCGTCCTGGATGATTGGGTTCAAAACAAAAATTATGATCAGGACATAGTGTTAAGGCAGCTGTCATTAGTCGATCGACCTGGACGATACATGTATCAGCCAGGACGATAGACTCAAAACAGAAAGAATCAACCGTCATGATCTATTTAGGCATTCTTTATTTATGGAAATCGGCCAGGACGATCGTGTATCGGCCTAGACTATTTGATACAATTATGCCTAAATTAATCAGGAAATTAAGGAAATCAATTAAAGATGATTGATATAATCACATCATTTTGGACGATCTCAAGATCGACCGGGATGATCAGTTCAAAAATATTAGTTGCTCCTGGATAATCAATATCGGACAGCTCAAATTCCAGGTAATGCTCTAGACGATTTTCCCCTGATTTGAACTAATCGTCCGGGACGATCGTGAGATCGGCCTAGATGATCCAGATATTACTCTTTTCAGAGCGATTGTCTGGCCGATGGTCTGTGATTTGAACTAATCGTACAGGACGATTTATAATCGTCCTGGATGATAGGAACACTTTTCTTCTATTCGTCCCAGATCGTCCCAACTGATTAGGCTCAAATTGAACTGATTGTACAGGATGATATTAATATCGTCCTGGACGATAATGTCGACAACTTGTAATTAATGAGCTATTTTGAAGCTCTTCTATTTAAGGGATATTGTTCAACATTTTAAGCAATCTTTTGCTGCTGTCTTGACCTGAGAAAGCCTAGAGGAGAGAGAGAGGGAGAGAGAGAGGATCTTGTGAGGGGGAGCTTGTGAGGGAGATTCACAAGGGTTGCTCCAAGCATTGTTCCACTTCTTCTTCCACTAGAGCCTCTTGTCCTTGGAAGGGTTAGGAGAGGTAAGCTTCAGCGATTGATCGAGGTTCTCTGCCTTGTCGGGGGGGCAAAAAGGAGGTTTTTGTAAGGGCTTCTCCGCCTTGCTGTAGGAGCAAAAGGAGAGTCACTTTGGTAGTGCAATACTTGGAGGGCGCCACCGGGGAGTGGACGTAGGTCGAGTTGACCGAACCACTATAAACCCCTGTGTTCTTTTTTCTTGCTTCCGCACTTATTTTTTCTGTGGTGATTATGATTTTTCTGTAGTGTCTCTCTCTCTCTCTCTCTTTCTTTGCCATTTTGTTTTTATCTGACAACCTCCTCTACTAGTCCCTATCTCTCTCTATCTCTCTCTCTCTCTCTCCATAAGGGGTGACACTATTTTAAATATTTTATTTATTTATTTTTCACTTTATTTCTCTCTAATTGTGAAGTTCTCTATTAATTTTTTAATGACTTTTTTTAGACTATTTGAAATTTATTTTTACTATGTTACTTTTTTCTCTCCATATTTATATTACTAGTATTTTTTTCAAAATTAAAATTGTCATCAATTTCTTTTTAAGCTCCAAATTCTAGTTTATAGGAAATTTATGTAATTAAAACTAACAAATTACATTAGAGGAGAATTATAATATTTAAAGTTTAATTAAGTACCTTAAATTTTACTTGGTTGAGGTTTTTTGTCATCTCTACTATGGTTATTGTAGTTCTGGAACTTTGGCAGTTTTTACTTCCTCAGTTTCTTCCAGTTTTTCTTCGGATAGATGCTTGCAGTTTTGGAACGATGATGTTGCAAATCTGTTTTCATGGAATATGTTTTGATGATTACCAAACACTCTTGTTTCTCTACAACTGTCTTTTCTACTGACATTTCAGGGCCACAAGATCAGACGGAAATCGGAACCAGCTCAAGATTGGGTAGACTAGGTCTGAGCGAGTCTGTATTTTTTTCCTTTCTTGTGTCAATTATAACCTTTGAAGTGATCTGATGCTAAGTAACCCTACACACACATACTTGAGTGATTTTTCTTTCTGATTTAGAATTTCTGTCTTTACTCACATCGTCCCGGACGATATTTATATCGTCCTGGATGATTGAGTTCAAAACAAAAATTATGATCAGGACATAGTGTTAAGGCAGTTGTCATTAGTCGATCGACCTGGACGATACATGTATCGGCCAGAACGATAGACTCAAAACAGAAAGAATCAGCCGCCATGATCTATTTAGGCATTCTTTATTTTTGGAAATCGACCAGGACGATCGTGTATCGGCCTGGACGATTTGATACAATTATGCCTAAATTAATCAGGCAATTAAGGAAATCAATTAAGGATGATTGATATGATCACATCGTTCTGGACGATCAGTTCAAAAATATTAGTTGCTCCTGGACAATCAATATCAGACAGCTCAAATTTCGGGCGATGCTCTGGACGATTTTCCCTTGATTTGAATTAATCGTCCGGGACGATCGTGAGATCGGCCTAGGCGATCAAGCTATTTTGGAATCGTCCAGAACTCTTTTCAGAGCGATTGTCTGACCGATGGTCTGTGATTTGAACTAATCGTACAGGACGATTTATAATCGTCCTGGATGATAGGAACACTTTTCTTCTATTTGTCCCAGATTGTCCTAACTGATTAGGCTCAAATTGCAGCGATCGTAAAGGACGATATTAATATCGTCTTGGACGATAATGTCGACAACTTGCAATTAATGAGCTATTTTGAAGCTCTTCTATTTAAGGGCTATTGTTCAACATTTTGAGCAATCTTTTGCTGTTGTCTTGACCTGAGAAAGCCTATAGGAGAGAGACAGGGGGGGGAGAGAGAGAGAGAGAGAGGATCTTGTGAGGAGGAGCTTGTGAGGGAGATTCACAAGGGTTGCTCCAAGCATTGTTCCACTTGCTCTTCCACTAGAGTCTCTTATCCTTGGAAGGGTTGGGAGAGGTAAGCTTCAGCGATTGATCGAGGTTCTCTGCCTACTTGAGGAGGAAGAAAAAGGAGTTGGGTTCTCTGCCTTACCGGGGGGGAAAAAATGAGGTTTTTGTAAGGGCTTCTCTGCCTTGCTGTGGGAGCAAAAGGAGAGTCACTTTGGTAGTGCAATACTTGGAGGGCGCCTCCGGGGAGTGGACGTAGGTCGAGTTGACTGAACCACTATAAATCCTTTGTTCTTTTTGTTGCTTCCGCACTTAATTTTTCCGCACTTATTTTTCTATAGTGATTTTGGTTTGAGCATTGTTAGTCTTTGGCTTAAAGATTTTTTAAAAATACCAATTCACACCCCCCCCCCCTCTTGGTTAGCCTTGTGCCAGTTCATAAGGGACTAACATCCCTAATGAACTTTCAGATGATGTGCAATGTCTACATCTTTGATGCGTCCTTGGATGGTCATTTGGCAACTAGGATTGCATTTTTTGGGCACTGTGATGGTCCCCCTTATTGGCTTTGGGCAACCGGTGTCTCACCGCTGGCTTTGTGGATTACTTTAATGATCTAGGCATTGATTCCTTTGAGATGTAGACCTTTTTTCCTGAGTCCTCTCTTTTTGCAATTTATGTTTTCAGGTGCTTTGGTGGTATAGGTTTCTATACTTGTAATTTTGATTTCTTGTAACTCTTGGTGATTAATATACGAGCTTTGCCCCCATTTTTCCAAAAAAAAAGTACCTTAAAATATGACGAGTATAATAATATATAGTCTATCTAAATTTATGTTGAAATTAATTTTGATGAGCATGAAAATAAGTTTTTTTCATTATCATAAAATTTATCTTCTTACAATTAACAACTATAATTAAAAAAAAATTAAAACCATAATGTAAATTTCAAGCTCAAATGAAAAAGCTTTGAGTGTATTTTTAAAATCAGAAATTTATGCCCCAACAGATAAAAAATCCTGGCTTCATTACTGATATATATATAGTATTGTGCAATATTCTATTTTCTTACTCCCCTTTAAATTAAGTAATTACCCTATATGTTTAAATAAGACCCTCTTCTTTAACACACCTCTGTCATGTTATTAATTCTCATTTCACTAGAAAATTTTGTGTTTATATGCCTCATAATACATCTAACAAATGAAATATCTCATCTATTTATTTTCATAGATAAATATACCAAAAAGTTTGATTTATGCCAAAATGGTCATGCTATATGAAAATATAAATAATAGTAACTCTTAACTGCCAACTCATGCGAACTTTAAAAATGTGAGTTCTAAAGAAAAGTTTATGTTTGATAAGATTTGAGCGATTTGTTGTGATGGCGATATAGATGAATATTCTAAGTACTATTTTTGGGTATAGAAAGTTGAATGAGAAGAGACTAGCTTCATCACTATTAAATGCTTAGAATAATCACATGAGACAAGATAGAGAAGAAAAATTCGGTTCTCTTATCAAGAGGCTATGTTATATTATAGTTTGTTGTGTTATAGTTGTCAAAAGTTGTAGCATATTATGTTATTGATGTTTTGATTATACTCTAATGTATTAAAGCTGTAGTTTGATGTGTATGGCTATTGTAATTGCACTCTAAGGTATATCTATTAGCGTATAATGTGGTGTACTTGACGAATATTACATGAAAGATTTGGTAGCGGGATAAAGGCTTGTTGTTGATGTTGTTGTTATTATTGTTGTTGTTGTTGTTGATAGACAGATTTGATATGTAATGAATTGGGATAACATATGGGATGATGGATGTCAAGATCCAGCTCGGAAGCTCAACCTACTGAGGCAGGAATGAAAAATTGGATTGATATTTAAAATTTTGTTCACTAACTTTATTATTAACGAACTACTTCCATCATAATTAAAGAAGCGCAAAAACTCTAAAATTTAGTTTAAGAGGAATAATATAACTATTTAAAGTAAATGCCTATCTGTTGCAGTTCGATGTCTATGATACACATTTGCTCTTCTTTCACTCATTTCTTTTCTTAAATGACACAAGTATACATTAAATAAATGATAGAAGTGAGTAATTTCCGAACACAATGAGAATATTATATTTCTAAATTACAATAATGAGAATTAGAATAATATAATGCTTATCATAAAACAATAAAAATTTTATTTGTCAGTTAAAGATAATATTGCAATAGAATTTGAACATTCAAAAATATTATGAGTAATTAGAAATCATATAATATTTTTATCTTTTTATAAATAGTACATTATATGAGTTACCATCTAAATTATACTAATTAAGATACTTCCTTTTACTTTCACTTTTTCAATGTCTTATCTAATATATGTGGGTGGGTACATTGCATCCACAATTAGTGAATATTTCCATCATGTAAGAACTTCTATATTAAGATTTTGTTTGAGATGACTTTCTTTTTGCTTTTTAAAGCAGCTTTCTAATTTAAAAATTTTAATTTTTGTACTAAGAAACTGCTTTAAGAAGCAATAAGAAAGCCGTCCCAAACGAAGCCTAAATAATTTTATCTTTATTCTCCATAATTTCAAATCATTCTATAGTACACATTATATGACTTATAATAAATGACTAATTTATAATAAAAATATCATATCTCCAGAAATAAATTATAAATAAATTATAATATGAATAAGTAGTTAAATATCAATAATAAATGATGCATCATATTTAAAAGAAAAAACGTTATTACTATGATTAAAAATATGAACGCTCACCTCACTTTCAGGGATGTCTTATTTTTATTACTCTTTAAACTCTACAATTTTTTATTTTAATACCTATATTAATATAAAATCTCAATATTTAATAGTAATCAAGTATATAAATATATATATTTAATTTATTATAATTATTATATATATAATTTTAATTTAATACCTAACCTATCATTAAAATAGTAGTATTATTTTGTAAATTTTATTAAATTGATATTGACAAAATAATTAGAAAATAAAAATTAAATAAGAGCCCAAAAAGAAAGTGCAAGACCATGAGAAGGAAATGACCTAATCATACAATGATTTCATCGGTTTAACACCATTTCCTTAGTGTGGTTTTTAAGCATTTCTCATTGGTCTCTTTCA